>NC_058132.1:222547477-222586452 GCF_016433145.1 Gracilinanus agilis
TGGGGAATGGCTGAACAAATTGTGGTATATGCTGGTGATGGAATATTATTGTGCTCAAAGGAATAATAAACTGGAGGAATTCCATGTGAATTGGAAAGACCTCCAGGAATTGATGCAGTGTGAAAGGAGCAGAGCCAGAAAAACACTGTACACAGAGACTGATATACTATGGTAAAAATCGAATGTAATGGACTCCTGTACCAGCAGCAATGCAATGACACAGGACAGTTCTGAGGAACGTATGGTAAAGAACACTACCCACATTCATAGGAAGAACTTCAGGAGAGAAAACATAGAAGAAAAACAACTGCTTGAACGCATGGGTTGAGGTGTACATGATTGGGGATGTAGACTCGAAACTAACACACCAATGCAACTAAAAATAATTTGGAAATAGGTCTTGTTCAATGACACATGTTAAAACCAATGGAAATGTGCATCGGTCATTGGTGGGAGGGAGTGTGGGGGGTCAAGGGGAAAGTAGGAGCATGAATCGTAACCATGTCAAAAATGAATATTAATAAATGTTTTAAAAAAAGAATAAAAATTGGAGATTAAATTTTCAACCAAGAGCTCTATAAAGTGAATAATAGTTTCATAATCAAAGTTGTGATTATGTGAACATTTTAGATTTTAAATGTTTTTTTCTTATAAATGCATTTGACAAGTGAGCAAAAGCTGAAAACACTTTTGTGATAATCCAATTTTCTATATGGAGTAAATGGAAATTAAATGTTAGATCACTTAGTGAAAAAATCAGTCAATATCACCTTGATATCAAGATATTTAATCAATTGTTTGAAATTTAGTAAGTCATATTTAGATTAGATCCTCTTTCCGACACCCCCCAAAACTGATTATTTAAAAACTCGATTCTAAAGGTGAAGGAGACAACATGAGAAAATTTAATTGATGATCCTCAGTCACTAGGGAAGCTGACTAAAGAAGAAATGTAAAAGAAAAACTCAAAGTTGCATACAGTCTGAACATACTAAATTTTGGTAAAGCAAATTTTAAAGTTTTTTAAGAATGGATAATTAGTCCCAGGTTTTAAAGTTCCTCAGTGGAATTCAACCATGGAAGAATGTGAAACCTTCAAGAATAAAATTCTAAATATTTGAAGACACACAGTTCTTTTTTTTAAAAAAATTTTAAATACTTACCTTCTGTCTTGGAGCCAATACACAGTATTGGCTTCAAGGCAGAAAAATGGTAAGGGCTAGGCAATGGGGGTCAAGTGACTTGCCCAGGGTCCCACAGCTAGCAAGTGTCTGAATCCAGATTTGAACCCACAATCCCCTGTCTCTGAGCCTGGCTCTCAATTGACTGAGCCACCCAGCTGCCCCCAAAACACACAGTTCCTGATCAGAGGGAGGGCACTTGTCTGAAAAAAATGAATGTATATACACAGAGTATTTGCTAATTAACAGATTTTTAAGAAGGCATGAATAAATGATGGAATCAAGGATCTATAATGAAGTTATCAAAGTAAAGATGTGACATTTTCCTATTAAGAATAGCTTCAAAATGTGCTATAGTTCCGAATGAGCTAAGGGTGTCAAATAAAACTAAAGACCAAAAAGTAATGGCAGAAATATAAGGTTATAATTAGGAAACATGGATAGAATCATGACTTAATCCGAATGGAATGATGAAAATCAATGACCAGGAGGAAGCAAGGCTGACTTATTTTTAGTTAGTTCTGATATTCTTTACAAAGAATGATTATTTATACTACAATGTGCTGTTACTGACATTAACTTATGTACTCTGAATGAAAGAGACAGCATATTTTTTAAACAGACTCAGAATTCAGGCCTTCCCGAAGTCCAATTGTCTATCCAAATATATTGTATCCTCATCACTGTCAGAGATCTTTGAAAGATTATAATGAATATTAAATCTTACAGCCTAGGAAATGGATAAATATTTAACTTCTCAGAAAATGTAAGAAAACTGAGACTACAAACTAATAGCCAATTACCATAGCTTAATTTTATTCCTTATAATATGCTTTATTATTAAATTAATGATTAACAAAAATATAAAAAGAAAGTCCTAATTATATAATTTGCTTCATCAATAAGTAGATTAATTTCTTTTTTTAAAAAACAGGATTATACAAGTGAATATGGGGAATGCTAAAATTATAACTCACTTAGCTTTTAACAAACATATCAGAAAGTTTCTCATGCTAGTTTTGTGAAAAGATAAAATGTAGGTGAGATATTAATATATTTAGAGAGATTCAGAATGCTTGAATAAACAGATGTCAAATATATTCAATAGTAGATTTATATTAACACAAAACTCCTTCAATGTAAGATCCCATGTATATGCTCACATTCTTTAGATAAAAAAATATTTTAAATTAATGATAGTGAGGAAATTACTAATTTTTTTCAAATTTATATATGATGTGAAACTGCAAAGGATAGCTAAAAGTCAAGGTTCTCAGAAAAAAAAATATTTTTAATTCAATAGTGCCAAGAACTTTGCTTAGAAATTTCAAATCTCAGTCCATGAGAAAGAAACAAATTCTTTGGTATGTATAAAGATATGTAAATAAAAGACATATATGGACAAATTATATGCCCTGATGCAAAAAAGTGACCATGATTTTTCCTAATTTATATGTTCTATATTTGATTTTACAATACAAAAGCCACCCAAATTTGCCTTTGTTATGGAGCTACTTATTTAGGTGAGATTGACATGAAAACTCATTCAATTATATAGAATGAGAATGAAAGATAAAATTTTCTTTGAGACTCCTTATTTTATTTACCTCTTACATAAAAGTGCCTCACTATTTTAATTGATGTGTTAGAGAAGTAATGAAACTTAAAAGTATGTCTTCTTTCTTCACTCTCCTTGTTTGATTTCAGAAAAAGAAAATAGCGAGTAATATAGCATGAGAAGAGTAGGAGAATACATTTCTATGGGGTGCTTGGATCAAAGTAAAAATTCTGATATAAGGTGAATGTTAAGTTATTTTACCAAATAGAATCTGGTGGGAAAGTGTCATGAACAATAAGATACAAGGGGAGAGAAAACTGGGTACCCAGTAGCTACTTCATATCAGGGTATTCTAGAGGCAAGCAGAAGTAAGGAGAAGAGACATATTTACCTGAAAGAAAATTCAGGAAATGCCAAGAAAAAAAATATTCTAATCAGAGATATTGATAATTTCATCAATAAAGGTTTCAAATTTCCTCTCTAGTTGTAGAATTATCTAATGATTTAGATACCATTGGCATTTGGAGAAGTTTTAGATAAAACATACTCAAGGAAATGAGGGAAGGGAAATGAAAATGTTATTTTTGCTTTACTATACATATATATATATGCATATATATAGTGAATATAAGTTCAATATTTACGAACAATACTTGCTTTCAGGATTATGATTGAATATGTTAGATATGTGCTAAAATTTTAGTTTTCCAGATTTATGAGAGTATTAGAAAACTAAGTCATGAAAGTTATTAAACACTGAAAAATCTCTGACATGAATTGGTTATATAGCCATGTAAAATTGAAAAAAATAAGTCAAGATCTGAAACATAAATCTTGATTAGTAGTTTTTCAAATGATCTCAAGGGAACAGGATATAGGTTACTGTCCAAATAAGTCAACATTACTGTAATTTTTTTTAGCATCTCAAACAATCCATTTTATGTGTTGTGGTTAATGTACATTGCTCTAATTGCAGCATTATAGATGAAAACTCTTCAACATTATAGCCATTAAGAATGGAGATTGAGAGACAACAAGTCATGGTAGTTAGAATATTTAGCACAGTGTCTGGCACATAATATATTTTACTAAATGTTTATTAACCATTGACATCAAGTCAAAAAGATGCTGGGTTCAGATCTTGCCTACAATAGTCTGATATCTGTAAGGAAAACAATTTATTTCTCAAAACAATAATTTCTTCATTTACTAAATAGTCATGATTAAAAATGCCTGTAGTTTCAATCTCAGAAGATTGTGTTGAGAATCAAAATAGATAATACGTAAAAAGTGTTATGATAACACCAGAAATTATTATAAAGATACTTTCAATTCTCAATGATATATAAATTAACCAGTCTGAAAATCCATCTGTTCTGTTGGGACTATAATCACCTGCTGCTCTCTGTTCAGAAGCTGGACAGCATTATCCCCCTGGGGAGGGTCAGAAGGCAGACACTGAGAGAATTCTTAACTGAAAATAGGCCAAGACAACTGTTTCCTTGATGATATATAACTCTGTGTCTTCTTGATGTAATATTGGTTATGCTGATCTAACTGCGAATAATACTGATGATCTCCAATTGATTAGAAATTAATCACAGGCAAGAGTTGGTGATTAGCCTGTATAATCCTCCCCAGCCAGGGAATTGATCCCATCTGTCAGGTTTTTTTTTTTTTTTTTTTAAACCCTTACCTTCCGTCTTGGAGTCAATACTGTGTATTGGCTCCAAGGCAGAAGAGTGGTAAGGGTAGGCAATGGGGGTCAAGTGACTTGCCCAGGGTCACACAGCTTGGAAGTGTCTGAGGCCAGATTTGAACCTAGGACCTCCCGTCTCTAGGCCTGACTCTCAATCCACTGAGCTACCCAGCTGCCCCCCCCATCTGTCAGGTTTTACAGTGAGAATCTTCTTGAAGGTGATGAACTAGGCCAGTAAGCAGATCTCAACAACAAGTTTCTAATTTAATTAATAAATACAAGAATATTTTGATGGTATGGGGATTAAGGAAAAAATGGGTGAAGATAGAGGTTTTAAGAGTATAAACTAAAACTAATATCTAGTTTATAGATAGCCAGGTAGTGTTATGTTGATAATAACAGATATCTGGGGAAGCTGATGATTATGTCAGGGCCAGTAACCATCAAGTCACTTCTTCTCACAAACACTGACTGACAGGCTTCAGTGAGAAGGGAGGGGGTAAGACACTCCTGGCTCTCAAACCCCTCCCCCCAAACAGTTGAGTTTCAGTTGGAAAATTGAGACTGGCTGAAGGTTCTTCAAGTAAGTTTCTGCTATGGCTAATCTCTAATGATGTTTTCCTTTAATTTATATTCCCTTCAGGTCTGATAGAGGAATAAGTAGAAGCTAGTTGTCTTAGTGTTGAGGTCTGAGATGGATCTGATCTTCTTAAAATTGGCAGCTGAGAGGATTCAAGCTAGGATGGTAACTATGAGCTGTGAGTATCCCCAAATAATTCCCAGGCACAGATATTGTAGGTAAAGCTTATATTAAGAAGAAAAAGGGAAAAGCCAGAGGGGGTAATTAGGTTTAGGATAAGGGAGAGGATAACCCTGATCTGTTAGGTTGAAGCTGCCCTTCTCTCCCACAGGAGGGGGTGAAGGCACTTGGCTAAACTGGCACTCTTGCTAATAGTGAATATATCTAATCACTAAATAATTATTGTATTGATGTTGGTAAGGATTAATCCTACTAAACAGGCTAATTTCTGAGTAAAAACCATGATGGCTTTTGCCACAATGGCCACTCAGGTGAACCCCCCAAGTCAGGAGCAGTAAGCAGTGATCCGCTCACCTCAACCTCCAGAAAGCAACTGTCTAAACCCTTCTCAACTGCCCCCTCACCCAAAGTTCTCCAGTGGGATCCCCTGGAATTCTGGGTGAGGATGACCCTGTATTTTGCAGGGATTCCATGCTGCCATCTCTACATTACAGTAGTTCCCCTTGGGGAAAAACCTGGGATGGAATTCTGCTGCTTTGGCTGGCTTGGCAACTTCAGCTTAATTCAGCTGTTAGATGTCAAAGTTAAACTTGGCTAGTTATAAAAAGCTGTTAATCTTCTGAGATGAATTTCTTGATGGCATTATTGAATATTGTTGAAAATGATGATAAAATATACTGCAGATTGCCGGATATGACAGTTGACCTAAGTAGCTGGAACGTAAAGTGAATCAGCTAACTCAAGTCTTTGGTGAAGCTTCTGGGTTTGATTGGAGAGTTTTTCCCCTTCCACTCTTTACCACCCACCTAACTCACAACTGAGGGAGTTTGCTTGAGGATGACATCCTATTTATAGGTGTGCTCCAATTGTCTCATGCCTGCTCTGGGAATTCCAAAATCTGAACCTCCATCTTGCAACAGTTTGCACAAGATGGCTTCTTGCAAAGCTATTTACAGTTCACAGGAATATGATTATATTAAAATGTGAAGAAAATCTCAATATTGTATAGTTGAGTAATATGATAGTAATTGGAGAATCCTTTGATTTACTTGGTATAGGGAACCAGATGATGAAACTCTCAGCAGAACAGGCCAATCTTTTCTCTGAAACTTAATGTCTTAGAGAGTTACCTAAGAGTTGAAGTGTCTCATGTAGGATCACACACAGAACTTAAGTTTAGATCATCTCAGCTTTGAGACTGACTGTATTCACATGTCATGCTATTTCTCTTAAAGTAAATAAATGTAGAAGAGAAATTAAATCTGAGTTTAAAGCTATTAGGTTTGTACTGTCCACAATTATGTTATATATCTGTTTACAGATTTGGAAAAATAATGTTTCTTATATCAACCTGAATAATATATAAAGGTGTAATTCTCAGGAGCATAAAAGATACAACCTCAATGGGTTTTCTTCAAATCAAGGACATAGGAAAAATAAAATAAGATACAGAAATTATTGAGATCCTACATCCATTAGAAGGATAATTATTGGGACCTTTTTTTTCTTTCCTCTGTTACTTGCTTGAAAAATTCTTGTGGGTATAGACAAGAAATATTTCTATTATGGGTGGATTTTTAAGAGATTTCTATTAGTTTTGGATTGACAAGGAATTAGAATTTTTTTTAATCCAGGCCCTAGATGGAAGATATTTTTTCAAGGAATATTCTTTATAATATTTATGTGAAGCCACCACAACTAGACTAAGTGAAATGTAGATTACATTTCCATATATTTTCTTACATTTAAACAAATTAAACGTATTTTAAATTGTTTATGGCTCTCAGTTCAAAGAGAAACTACTTTTGTGAGCAGAGGTATTGGAGTATGTTAGAGGAGATATGTTCTCAGTCTGGAATCCTTAGATAGAGACTGCTTGAATCTGAAGTTAGGAATAGCCTTGAAGGGAAGTGAGGGATAGATGGTAGCTTCTTTTCAAGCTTTCTGCCATTTGGCAACTTTATTGTAGTTTACTTTCCACGATTAAAGGGGAGAATCAAGAAAACTGTTATATACCGTACATTTCTATTGCTTGTAAAGAAAATTGATGTTGATTTATTTGGAGAAAATATTTTCATTTTAATCTTGAGTAGGGCTTGGTCTGTTTCCAGCAGAGAATTCTCTCTTCCTGTTACTTTCAAATTGGAATTACCCTGTTTTTAAGCCTCAATTATTATAATTCTTTCTGATGCCTAAAATGTGCATAAATAATTGCAACATTATTTTGGAAGAATTCAGAAGTCTATTTACAGGTTCATCAATCATGATATTGAATAATAATAGGCTTATAACATTCCCTTGTGGAGTGCCATTTTCTAGCATAAATTCATTAAAAATACTAGCTTCCCTCTCAATTTCCAGCAAAGATGTCAAACCATTTGGTGATTAGGGGCCACTTAAGGGAACTAAATAAGCATAAAGTGCCACAAGCTGAGAAAGGTGCATAAACATGATGGGATAAAAAGAAGGGGCTAAAAGCATTTCCACATTACAGATTCTGTCAGCTATTTAAAGTATACATTCTATTTAACTGGTTAGGAATCAGTCTTCAATAATGCTGCAGGATGAGAAAGAGTTTATGGAATACTTTTTTGGGTTAAGCTAATGTTCACTCTTTTTTTTTTTCATAAAGGAGAATGCAGTAACAATACTTTGTAATGGACCAATTACTTTTGGCAAAAAACTAGTATAAAGATTAGTGATCCATTAAATTTCAACTCCAGACTTGTACATATCTATGACTTTTGCCCTTAATATTAAACAAAATGATTCTAAAAACCTGAAAGTCCTAATATTAGTATTGTAAAAAGGAATTTTATTTAATTTCTTTAATTTAATGGGGGACCAGAAGGTCCTTTTACCATAGAGATGTGCAGAGATTAACCAGCCTACAGTGAAACGAAGTAGAAATAAGGGAGCCCCCATACTGAGTGAGTGTCAGTTGAATGTTGTCAGTTGATGACAGGAGAGTCAGTTCCTGGCAGTTGGTCAGTGAGTTGAGGACAGTTAGGGCTGGTAGTTGTAAGGGAGTTGGCTGATAGGTGTGAGTTGATCATTGTGGGGTTGTTTGCTAGTAGTACAGGCTGGTGTTTAGTTGCTGGAATATAAAGATGGGCCTGAGCTTACTGTGAAGCTTTTTGGCTTTAGCATTGAGAGGTCTTTTTTTTGCCTCTGGCATCTCTAGAGAGCAGGAAGTCTGTCTGATAGGCAAGGATCTGCTGTCAGTTGGCTACTGACAGAAAGGCTGCTAAAGAAAACTGATTGAAGGAGTGAGTGAGTGGTGGCTGTCTATTATTTTGGGAGTTAGGTAGTTGTTGAATAATTTATAGATACAGTAGAGTAGGCCTGTTGTGCCAGGCAGAAGAACCTGTCCTGAGAAAACAGTTAGAAGTAGGGTTTTAGAAATTTTAGTTAGTATTAGGAATTTTAAGTATGTTTATAGGGTATAAGATTAATAATCTCTCTTTCTATCTTTCCCTCAATTACTATATTCTTTTACTATCTCTATTTTAATTAAATCAAATTGTTAATTATTAAAAGCTGCTAGAAGTTTCTTTTCTCTGGCTTAAAGGAATAATATTAATTATAACTCTACTATATTCTCATTAAAACTTAAATTATTAAAAGTTGCTCTCTTATTTTGTCAAAACCCCTATTTTAACCCTTACAGTATACATTATGGTGATAAAAAATTGATATTTTATTTTTTAATATTTAGTATTTACATTAAGAAATCAATGGTGATATGATATACAGTGGTAAATTAATGATAACCAAACTTTGCAAAGCCAAAGTTAAAATTTTTATAATAGTTAATAAACTATCATAATTATAATGTATAAAAATGAATACAGCAGAACTTCTTATTAAAGAATTCTCAATCATCTTAGATGTATTTGTTACTTGATAAAAGTTTACTTGCAACACTTGGTATGTTTGAATTTTGCTTCACTCTTCTATTATCTTATCCCTCAAAAAGTATTAAATATATAAATGATATTTAAGAGATTAAAAAAATTAACTTATTTGCAAACAAACTTTTTAAAAAACTGTCCTCAAATAAATATTGATCAGAAGCCTATTTTCATATAGCAGTCAAAGAAGATTATCAATATCCAAAATACAGATGAAAAGGAATAGTACAATTAACAGCAAAGCTCAGTAGATACTGAAATCAATTATCAACATACATATTTACAAACACATACATACACACATAGCCATTCATTTTTATTTTTTACTATTAAACCATAGTAACATTTTACATTAAGTACTTAATAAACTATTTTAATATTAAAATAATTTTGCTAAGCACACATCTCAACTGATGTCTATGTATAAAATGTTCAAACAGATATAAATATTTATCATAGTTGAATTAAAGGCTTTTTTTGGTGACTTCTCTAAATAGTACTGCAAAATAATAGAGAATAGATACACAATTGGATTGACTCAAGATGAGTAATTCAAAACATATGAATGTGGGAATGAAGGTATTTTGAAATTAAAACATACCACCAATAAAATTTTGAATTAAAAGTTGCAAACAATTTTGATATGAAAAATCCAATTTTCATATATTTGATATTTTTCTCATTTAAACACTATTTTATTGTCCTACAAATACTTTGGGCAAATTAGTGAATGGCTGAGTTAATTGTGGTATGTAACTGAAAAGGAATACTACTATACCTCAAGAAATGAACAACCTGATAACAAAAACATGGAAAGTTTTATGTGAAGTGACACAAAGTGAAGTGTGTAGAAGCAGGACAACACTGTACAAAATAATAGCAATAAATTACAATGATCAACTGTGAATGACAACTATCATAATCAGGGCAAGGATCCAGGAAAACTCTAAGGGACTCATGATGAAAAAGACTATACAACATGAGAGAAAGAACTGATAAAATCTGAAAGAAGATTGAAGCATATCATTTTATTTCCTCCATGAATTTCCCTCTAATGGAAGCAATATATTTATTCTTTAAATAACTGATGAATATGGAAATATGTATGTATGATATGTATGAGTTAAATTAAATGTGCAATACATTTAAGTGTTATTTTTAAGGTTTATTATATAACAAAACAGAACTACATGACTAAGTTCCCAAAAAGACTACATTCCCAAAAAGCCCTCTTCACAAAAGCAGTGACAGGAAGAAAAGAGAAAAAAACCTCAACCCAATTTATATTCTGTCTATATCAGCACGTAACAATAGGAAGTGAGTGGAGTTCTGGAAATTGTAGTTTTGCTGGGGATCATAATTTTTAGGGTAACAGATTCCAATTACACAGATACCATATGTACAACATATATTATTTCCTCTATTGGAGATGGGGTGAATAGGAGGGAGGGAGAAAACATGGATTGCAGAATGTCATAAAATTATTATTGCAAATTGAATACATATAAATTATAATCACATAAATTTAAAAATAATAATAAAACTTTACCTGAAGTGGACTTGAGGGGAAATGACAATATTTTAATTTGTTCCACCCCCCCAAATAAACCCATAGCATGATATGAAAAAAAAATATAAAACAAAAATTATACTATGTATTTTGAATTGCATACTAGATTTGTTTCCAGAATCTATAACTTCCTTTTTATTTTTAAATTGGATTTTCTTTTCTTTTCTTTATTTATATAGAAGATTTTCTCTATCCCTCTTACCTCCTCTCCTTCTGGAGTAGACAAGCAATTCCACTGGTTTCTATATGTATCATTGTTCAAAACCTATTTCCATGTAATCCATATGTGCAATAGAGTGATTTTTCAACATCAAAACCCTAATCATATCCTCATCCAACAATATTATCAGTCATATGTTGTTGTTTTTCTGCTTTTCTTTTCCCACAGTTCTTTCTCTTAATGTGTTTAGTGTTCTTTCTCATAAGTTCCTCTAGATTGTCCTGGACCATTGCATTGCTGCTAGTAGAAAAACCTATTACATTTTTTTAAACCCTTAACTTCTGTGTATTAGCTCCTTGGTGGAAGAGTGGTTAGGGTGGGCATTGGGGGTCAAGTGACTTGCCCAGGGTCACACATCTGGGAATTTTCTGAGGATGGATTTGAACCTAGGACCTCCCATCTCTAAGGCTGACTCTCAATCCACTGCGTGACCCAGCTGCCCCCAAGCCTGTTACATTTCATTGGACCACAATGTATCAGTTTCTTTGTACAATGTTTTCCTGATTCTACTCATTTCACTCTGAATGAATTACTAGACGTCTTTTTAATTCACATAAAAATCCTCCAGTTCATCATTCCTTTCTGCACAATAGCATTCCATCACATTCAGAATCCACAATTTGTTCAGCCATTCCTCAATCAATGGACACCCCCTCATTTTCCAATTTTTTGCCACAATAAAGAGAGTGGCTATGAATACTTTTGTACAAGTATTTTTCCTTATTATCTCTTTAGGATACAAACCCAGCAGTGGTATGGCTGAATCAAAAAGCAGGAAATCTTTTAAGGCCCTTTGGGCATAATTCAAATTGGTTGGAGCAATTCAAAACTCCACCAGAAGTACATTAGTGTGCCAATTTTGTCACATCCCCTCCAATATTTATCATTTTCCTTTGTTGCAATATGGTTCAATATGCCAGGTGTTGATGAAAGGTGGATATTGGGCTCTATCAGCCTTGGACATGTTTATCTGACCGCATTGCTCCCTTCCCAGAGAAGTGATGAAACAACCACTCCAGGAAGGTACTTGAAGAGTTTTACATATATATTAGGCAAGGAAGGAATGTTTGGAAATGGGAAGAGGAATAGGAAACCCTAAACTAATCTTTGATAACATTAATCCCTTAGGACTGTAGGCAGGTGAGTGATTCTGGCTTGTTCTATCTCCTCTGGCTCAGCCTGGCCACAGCCAAACCAGAGCAAGCAAGCTGTTGTAAGATGTCTCTCAGCTTCTTCTTCTTGCCAGATGTTATGCCTTTCACAGCCTTTAGGAACCATCCTTTCCACCCTCTTCTTCTTCTCCTGCCCACTTCCCGGATCCCTCCTGGGCCCCAGGATGCCTAGATACCTAAGGATGGTTTGAATACCTAAATATCTAGGGGACAGAAGAATAGAATGATTCACGATCTGGATACAGGTTGGCAAATGCCAATGAGGTTCAGACAGGAGTACTTGCAAGGTTGAACCAAGCAAGCCTCAGATCCCAATAGACCAGGGTCTACAGATCCCAGGTCCAAAGGAAAGGGGAAAAAAACGCCTGTCAGGGCTGCCAGGGCATTTATATCCCCCTGATCAACCACTTTGTCCCCTGTCCTCATGGCCTCTGGGAACATTCTGAGGGCCAACGGTCTTCACCTGTCAATCAAGGTTGGGACTCTCAGGTCCCAGAGTTTCAATATGATAGTGTGAGGTAGTACCTCAGCATTGTTTTAATTTGCATTTCTCTAATCAGAAAGGATTTAGAATATTTTTCATTTGCTTATGAATAATGTTGATTTATTCATGTCCCTTGCCCATTTGTCAATTGGTGAATGGCTTGATTTTTTGTATAATTGGCTTAGTTCATTATATATTTGGAAAATTAAACTTTGTCAGAGAGTTTTATTATAAAATTTTTTTTCCCAGTTAGCTTTCCTTCTAATTATGGTTGAATTAGTTTTGTTTGTACAAAACCTTTTTAATTTGATATAATCAAACTCACGCATTTTGTATTTTTTAATGTTCTCTGTGTCTTGCTTGGTCTTAAAATCCTTCAGTTCCCACAGATCCCACAGTATCTGACACATACTATTCTATGATCACCTAATTTATTTATGATTTCACTCTATATATTTGTCATTTATTCATTTTGAATTCATCTTGTCATAGGGTATAAGATGTTGATGCAAACCTAATTTTTCCCATAATGTTTTCCAATTTTCCCATTTTTCCCCATCAAATAGAGAGTTCTTATCCCAAAAGTTGGGATCCTTAAGTTTATTGAACACTAGTTTGGTAAGGTCATTCACCCCTAGACTATTCCATTGATCCACAATTCTGTCTCTTAGCCAGTACCATATTGTTTTGATGACCACTACTTTAATAGTACAGTTTATGATCTGGTACTGCTAGACCTCCATTCTTCATTTTTTTCATTATTGTCCTTCATATTCTTGATCTTTTATTCTTCAAGATGAACTTTGTTACATTTTTTGTATAAAAATATTGGTTCTTCCAAATGAACTTTGATATAACTTTTTCTGATTCAGTAAAAAGTTTCTTGGTAGTTTGATAGGTATGGCACTAAATAAGTAAATTAATTTGGGTACAATGGTAATTTTTATTATGTTAGCTCATCCTACCCATGAGCTATCAATGTTTTTCCAATTGTTTCAATCTAGTTTTAATTGTCTGGAAAATGTTTTGTAGTTGTGTTCATATAATTCCTGTGTTTGTTTTGGTAGGTAGATTCTTGGGTATTTTATATTGTCTAGGGTGATTTTAAATGGTATTTCTCTTTGTAACTCTTGCTGCTGCAATATGTTGGAAATACATAGAAATGCTGATGAGTTATTTTGTATCCTGCAACTTTGCTAAAGTTGTTGGTTATTTCCACTTGATTTTTAGTTGATTGTCTAGGATTTTTTAAATAGACCATCATATCATCTGCAAAGAGTGATAGTTTAGTTTCCTCATTGCCTATTTTAATACTTTCAATTTCTTTTTTTTCTCTAATTGCTTCCAGTGTTTCTAGTACAATGTTAAATAATAGAAGTGATAATGGGCATACTTGCTTCACTCCTGATCTTATTAGGAAGGCTTCTAATTTATCTCCATTGCATATAATGCTTGTTGATGGTTTTAGATATATACTATTTATTATTTTTAGAAAGGTCTTTCTATTCCAATACTTTCTAGTGTTTTCAATAGAAATGGATGTTGTATTTTGTCAAAGGCTTTTTCAGCATCTATTGAGATAATCATGTCATTTTTGTTTGTTAGCTTCTTGATATGGTCAATTATGTGGATGGTTTTCCTAATGTTGAACTATCCTTGCATTCCTGGTTTAAATACCACCTGATCACAATACATAACCCTCCTTTTTGCTAGTATTCTGTTTAAGATTTTTGCATCTATGTTCATTAAGGAGACTGGTCTGTAGTTTTCTTTCTCTGTTTTTGGTCTGTCTGGCTTTGGAATCAGTACCATATAAGTGTCCTAAAAGGAATTTGGTAGAACTCCTTCTTTGGTTATCTGTCAAGTAGTTTGTCTAGTGTTGGGAATAGTTGTTCTTTGAATGTTTGATAGAAATCACTTGTGAATCCATCAGGCCCTGGTGATTTTTTCTTAGGGATTTCTTTGATGGCTTGTTCAATTTATTTTTCTGAGATGGGATTATTTATGCATTCTTTTCTTCTGTTGTTAATCTAGGCAATTTGTATTTTTGTAAATATTCATCCATATCTCCTAGATTGCTATATTTATTGCCATATAATTGGGCAAAATAGTTTTTAATGATTGCCTTAATTTCCTCTTCATTAGAGGTGACATCTCCCTTTTCATCTTTGATATTGTCAATTTGGTTTTCTTCTATCATTTCTATTAGATTCACCAGTACTTCGTCTCTTTTTTCAAAGTACCAGCTTCTAGTCTTATTTATAAATTCAATAGTTCTTTTACTTTAAATTTTATTAATTTCTCCTTTGATTTTTAGCGTTCCTAATTTAGTTTGGATTTTTAATTTGTTTGCTTTCTAGTTTTTTTAAGTTGCATGCCTAATTCATTAACTTCTGACCTCCCAAATTTGTTAATATATGCACTCAATGATGCAAATTTTCCCTTTAGTACTCTTTTGGCTGCCTCCATAGGTTTTGTTAAGAAGTTTCATCATTGTCATTGTCTTCAATGAAATTATTAATTGTTTCTATGATTTGTTCTTTAACTAAATTATTTTGGAGAATCATATTATTTAATTTCCATTTAGTTTTTGCTTTGCCTCTCCATGTGTCCTTGCTAATAACTCATTTTATTGCATTATGATCTTATAAGGTTGCCTTTATTATTTCTGGTTTTTTGCATTTTTTTGCCATGTGTCTATGTCCTAGTATATTGTCAGTCTTTGTGAATGTTCCATGTGCTACTGAAAAGAAGTTGTATTCCTTTTTGCCCCTATTTATTTTTCTCCATATAACTCTTAACTCTAATTTTTCTAGCATTTCATTCACCTCTCTTATCTCTTTCTTACTTATTTTCTGGTTTGATTTATCTAGATGTGATAGGGGAAGATTTAAGTCTCCTACTAGTAAAGTTTTATAATCTATTTCCTCTATGAGCTCTGCCAATTTTTCCTTTAGAAATTTAGGTCCTTTACCATTCTGTGCATACTTGTTGAGTACTGCTATTTCTTCATTGTGTATACTGCCTTTTATCTGGATGTAATTACCTTCTGCATTTCTTTCAAGCAGATCCGTTTTTTACTTTGGCTTTTTCAGATATCATGATTGCAACTCCTGCCTTCTTTTTCTCAGTTGAAACCCTATAGATTTTTGCTCCAGCCTTTTATTTTTACTCTATGTGTGTCTGCCGGTCTCATGTGTGTTTCTTGTAGATAACTTATGTTAGGATTTTGGTTTCTAATCCACTCTGGATCAGGTCAGAAGTTGGAGGGACACTCAGATTAATTAAGTGACCTTAGTGAAGACAAAGAAGAAAAACTTTGATAATATTTTTCTTTTCATGAGTATTTCCTACAGTTTTAGCAAGAATCTCCCACTCAGGATGATTTTGTATTGGCACAGGAACAGACTAATTTCTTCCTCTCATTGGCTTTCAAGAATTTTCACTAAAGGGAAATAGTTCTATCCATTCTCCATTCTGTCAAAATTTGACAAATTCTAGCCCAAAGGTTGATTTTTTAAAAAAATAAAATTTTATTTAAAAATATAAAAGCTATTCTTAGTTAAAGAGGAGTACTTCCTTATCTTATATTGTTCCATTGCACAACACAGATAATGCATTTATATATCATTAGTACGGCATATTTTGATATTTTTCATAATATGATAATCATATTTTTATTCTTCCATAAGAAATTTATGATATTTTATTTTGTTTTTTATTTAAAACCACATTTCTTCTAAACTCTGATTGTTTTTACAAATAAAGTCCTTGATATAGTCCTCGCATTTAAAATATTGGTACCATCCTTGACTTTTTTTTTCCCCATAACCCTCAGCACTCAACGAAATATTGGCAATTCTTATACATTATACTTTAATAATATCTCTCAATATCAATCCTTTTCTCTTACATAGTCACCAGTTTACCTCAGGGATACACTATCTCTTGCCTATATTATTACAATTGTGTTCTAATCTGTTTTCCTGCTACTCATCTATTGTCTCAACAATTCGTCATCCACTGCATTATAAAAGTAATCTCTAAATCAAAATTATGATTCTCCTGCTCAAAAATATTTATCAAAGTCCTAAATTCTATAAATTATCATATAGATTGCTCAGAATTGTGTTTAAAGATAGGTAAAACCTAAATATTATCTTTTTTCCTATTGTTCTCTTTGATATATTTTGAATTTAAAAAAAAGTTGGACTAGTAGCTTTTCTCTAAGCTCCTTTCCTTTCCCACATGAGCATTTACTTGAATTATTCCCCATTGCTTTAATCTGATTTCCCTCTAAATCCTTATATACCTTTATCATTCAGTTAATCCAAAAGAATTCACCAATCCCCAATTGCAAAGCAACAGTAGTACAAACACAGGCAGGGGTGGATGAGTGGGAGAATATATAGGTATTAAATCTGTCATTTCGTTGATATTAATAACTTCTAGAATACTGAGGAAACTCTACTAATTCAGGTCAATCCATTATGTATGGCTTTTTGTCCTGGAAATTTGACTAGAGCTCTAAGACAATAATGATTTGTGCAGATTTATCTAATCAATATGAGTTAGACACAATAATTAAATCTAGGTCTTTATGATCATAATTCTGGCATTTAATATACTATTGTCAAGGGGAAAATGAAATAGCCTTAACTTTAAAAGTTTACATTCTGTCTGAAGAAGATAGTAGAGATCCCTTGTAATTGACATAAAATAAAATGAAGGTAATTAGGATGGGAAAGAGGAATTTAATAGTGGGGATAGAAAATCAGAAGAGTTATTATATAGAAAAGAATCTGAGTTTTGATGAATACTGGGGATTTTAGGAGGCAGAAGTGAGTAAGGAGCACCATGAATGGAACTCATATGTGTTCCTGGTATACCACAATTTCCCCAGTGCTTGGGACATTAACTGTGCCTCTTTCTTTAGCCATTACTGCCAGGACTTGCATCTCCTTGATGCCTAATCTTCCACATTGAACTATTGCTACTTTCCTGCAGTGTAATAATTTCCACTAGTAGAGTTACTACAAATTATACTATACTGAAATAGATGTGAGTACTATCTTTCTGCCACTAAAAGGGTCTAACTCCACCCTGCTATGGGAAACCTAAATTTAGTGGAGTCTAAGTGAGTAGAGTTGAAGCAACAAATGAGAAAGATGTTGTGAATTCAGAACAGACATAACATGACCATTAGAAATGTGAAATGAGAGAAACTGAAAACAGGAAGGAGATTTGTTCAGCTGTCATCTCTATCAAGCTATCTGATACTTCCAGATTTATATCTTATTTTCCTTAATAAATTATCAAATAATTATATATCTAGGAATTTCATGTATTCCCTAGGAGGCTGCAATTTTATCTAATGGAATATCTATTTTCATTTTACAAAGAGTCCTGCACATAGTAATTATTTCATGAATGTTTGTTGAATTAAATTATGCTAATTTCATTATCACTTAAATTTTTAAATTTAAAATGGAGCCTCATTAATCTTTTATTATCTCATATTCTTTCAATGTTGAGGGCCAAAATATTGTCTTTTCCACATTTCTCCACTGAGTTTAATTTGGTATTTAAATTATATAAATCTTGGCCAGTCGTTACTTCGCAATAAATGGATCTTTGCATAGTTGGTTATCTTTAATTTTCATTCTATTTCATTGACAATAATTGGAACTTTAAAATCATAGGCAACTTGAGAAGAAAATGTGAATAAAATATCTGAGGATAAGCTATTTTGACTTTCATAAGTATTTCACTTAATACAATTAATCAGAATTTTGTTGAACTTTTAAATAAGAGTACAGAAACTTTTGACATTCAGTGATATAATAGAGGGGGAAGAGGGAAAGTTAATTTTTGTATTATTTCTCTTTTCGTTATTTTTAATCTCTCCCATACCTTCTGCGAGGACAAAAGTTACTCTGGAATATGTCTCACCTCTTTGATGTCCCAAAAATCTCTCTTGCTCCTTTTACCTGGCACATTCAGTTGATAATGATATATGAAATGGGAAGAGTGGAGTAATTTAATGGAACACAGATTTAATTTAGTCAGATTTTAATCATAGAGTCTTGTAGCAAAAAGGGACCTTAATTTTTTAAGTTCAATTCTCTTCTTTTATAGAAGAGGACAATGAGATCTAGAGAGTATAAACATTTTTCTACATTTATTTATAGAGCTGATGCTGCATATTACATCTCCTGATGATTCTTATCTAATATTTGTGCTATTACTCAACACAGTAGACTGTAATTACCTCAGATTTCCCAGGGATGCATCATAAATATTTTCATTTAACAATTCTTTGAGCATGGTTTTCATAAATTCTGAACTGTCTAAAATCCTTTTCAACTTTAACAATTATTTTAATAGTTCATATTCTGCATTTATTTTTTCTTATTTTTTCATATAATGTATCCATTCTTTATACACTGCATTTGCCTCAGGTCCCTCAAGTTATGATCTGCTTATTTATTTTATAGTGTTTTATAGCACCTTCCTAAAAAATCTCATTAGATTAAAACATGCTAGAAAATCCCTGATGAACAAGTATATCTGTTTAAATGAACATTTACAATTTGCCCACAGATTATTTGTGAACTATGATATTGCCCTTCAGACATGATTACTCCCAAATTAATTCAAATTGGGCTGGATAAGCATTCTCAAACAAATTGAAAAATGTCAGAAGAGCCTCAAACAAAGGAGAGTGATATATAGCATGGAAATAATTTCAAGTTAGGTTTCTCATGAGAACTTATGGAACTGATATTAAGACCAGTTTCATTTAAAATTGTCATTAATGAATGAATAACAGATGAAAGACCTGTCAATTGATTTTGGAGTTAATTTTAAGGTACAGCACATTCAAAACACTAGAAACCATGAGAAATGGTTTAAAATCTGGGGCTGACATCTAATTCATTGCTAGCCCAGAAAGTACTTAACAATAATATAATGATCATCACAAATTAAATCTTTGAATAATTTAAGTGAGAAAAAAATTGAGCTTTTTGTTAAAATTTTTAAAATGTTTGTCTTATTTCTTTCATATTATAATAATTTTACATATCACACAGAAATACATTTTTCAATTTTTTTTCACTTTTTGCAATCCATGTTCTCTCTTTCCCTCCAACCTCCCAAAGAAAGTGAATAATATCATGAAGATTGAACATATACTTTTACATAATATATTGCTCCATGTTCATTATGTTGTGAAAGAAGACATGTTTTTACACTAGAAAAAATTCATGGAGGAAATAAAATAAAAAATGGTATGTTTCAATTTGCCTTTAGACTTTGTTCTTTCTATGGCAGTGGATATCCTTTTTCATCAGAGTTTTTTGGAGTCATCCTAGATCCTAAACTTGTTTATAATAGTTGTTATTCACAGTGGACTTTCTTTTTTTCTGCTCATTTCACTTTGTGTCACTTCATACTAAGTCTTTCTAGGTTTTTGTGATTATCTTATTTGTAATTTCTTACAGTAAAATAATTATCCATTATAAGCATACATGATGAAATATTCAGTCATTTCCCATTGATGAACATTTCTTCAGTTTTAAAGACTTTGCCAGCACAAAAAGACCTGCTATGAATATTTTTGTGGATGGATTCTTTCCCTCTATCTTTAATCTCTTTGTGATACAGATGTAGTAGTAATATTGCTGAGCCAAAGGATTTAAACAGTTTGATTATCCTTTGGGCATGGTTCCAAATTGCTATTTATGTATATGTATATGTCCAAATTTTTCCAGATCATCTCCAATATTTATCATTTTCTTTTTCTTTTTGTCATGTTAGCCAGTCTGATGTATCACATGGTACCTCAAAATTATTTTAATTTTCTTTTTTTTCCCTAATCCATAGAAATTTGGAGGATTTTTATGTGACTAAAGATTGCTTTAATTTCTTCATCTAAGAATTTATGTTTTAATGATTTGTCAATTGAAAAATGTTTTGCATTCTTAAAAATTTGACTCACTTCTCCATTTATTTGAGAAATGTAGCCTTTACCAGAGACTCTTGCTATAAAGAGTTGTTATTGTTGTTGGTTGCATTTTTATCTTGGATGCATCGCTCTTGTTTGTGCAGTGTGTTATTTAAATTTACTGGGATTCTATTTGGAAGTATTGAGCCTCAAGATATGTAGTGTTTGACAAACTTCCTGTGGACATGTGGGGGACCTTGGAACTACATTTCCCGTGGTCCAACGGGTTTCCTGTTTTAGATGATGTCTTCAAGGAAAAGGACGTCTTTAAATTTTGGTAAGGGGCTTTGAACTTCCTCTTTGCTACCTGAGCAGGCTCTCTGGAGTACTTGACAGACAAGATGGAAGAAGATAGGTACTGGCGGGCATTTTAAATAGATTTTAGCAAGGTGCATGGTCGATTTATCTCTATCAGTATGACTTTAATTAAAATACTATTTCCCTTATAATATCAGCCTTCATCATTTTTAAACATAACAGTTTGGCGAGCCAGCCACGAGTTAGGACTCTCAATCTTTCAGATAGCTTACGAAGACATGAGATTCTGAGACCCGCAGCCTCACACAAGCTCCTTTTCCATACCTACTCCTCTCCCTATTCTTCCCAGCCTCAAGGCTGCTTTTCAGGGGAAAGGGACAATGATTTTAATTGCCACTGGGCTGTGAGTTCTTTTGCCTAGTGCCTGGGGCCTGGTCTTAAAATTTTGCTTAGTCCCTGACTTGTGGCTGCTCCTGATTTTCCTGATCCCCAATTGAGACCTCTGCTGCTTTTCCTGTTATACTGCCTGCCCACTCCTGAGATTTCCAAGAGGCCCCTCCCGCTGCTGCTTCAGAGACTGCTTCAGCCACTTCAGAGACTGCTTCAGCCACTGCTGTTTGAGATTTGGGAAGCATTGCTCCCTCCTCCCCCCTGCTCTCTTGTTAATAGCTTTAACCTGAAAAGATACTTTTACTCCATTCTCACCCCCTCCATGTGTTTTCTCTAAAGCCTGACCTAGGCACACCTGCCCACAATCTCTCCACATGTTTGTTTTCTAAAATACTGACCTAAGCTTTTCTCTAGCCCCAACCCCACGTTTCTACGTGGGCGCTAGCATTTACTCTTCATCGGACCGCATGACCTATTTCAAACTTTCTTGTGATTATTAAACTTGAAACTCAGGGGAACTTTGAAATTTAAAACCCCTAAGCTCAGAGCAGAGCTCAATCAGAAGAACCTTAAATTGAACCAGGGGTGGACTTTCAAACCTCAGAACTGAATGGGTTTTATTTCTGTTTTAAAAAGACTGTATCTTACTGTATTTTGCTGATTCGTTTTATGAATTAATTTTGTTTATTTCGTTGATTTTCCTGTCGCACTGAATCATTTTAAGCTAATGAATTTTTTGGCTGCTAGATTAATTCTGTTTATGATTTTATTGTAACTCCCAAATAATGAAAAATTTATTAGAACTAGTAAAAAGGTTTTTGACTGTATAGCTTGTTGTCTGGTACTCATATTGTATTTCCTAATTTATTTAAGGTTTCATTTTTTTTACTGTATCAAAACAATGCTCTTCTTGTACCATTTAAACATCTTACACATTTTAAAGCTGCAAATTGTCTTATATATACTGGATTTATAGGAGCACATGTCTATCTTGGAAATTATGTACAAGGTTGGAGATTCTGATGACTTGAGATTTAAATTGTAATTTTGTGAAAGTTCTTTTAAATTTTACTTTAGATCCTAGTCCCTTCTGTATAAATGATAAGGTTTTTATGTATTTATTTTAAAGAATTGTTGTCTTAAAGGATAAGCTTTTATTAATATTTTATTGTGAAGAATTGTTGTCTTATATTTTTTAAACAAGAGAGCTCCTGTATACTTTTGTTAGTCTATATGTCTTAGCCTGCTTTTCTATCAGAAGAATATAGAATTCTTAAGGATAATTTAGACCCAGAAGTTTTTTTTAAATATCTGATTTTTCTATGGAGGCAGTAACAGAGTTTGCTGACAAGATATCTTAGCCAAGGTTTGAATTTGTAACAAATATATCATTTTTAAACATCATAGCAAGTGGTTATAATAATGGGTTGTTTATTATTGAATGAAAATGTGTTATTAGAAATTATGGTACTCTATTTGAATGTGCATTGTGAATCTGCTATTTTTGTACAATCCATTTACACTCACAGTTCATGCAAAGGCTGAACAGGAAATCAACCTCATTTTTGGTTGACATACCTTTCACTAGTTCTAAGCTATTTATTTTTTTGATTTTAAAACATTTTATTTTTTCTTCCTTACACATGCAATGCAATATGCGTTCTTTTCCCATTTTTTTTCTTGAGAGCATTGTATTTTTTCCCTGAAATTTTAATTTCCTTATTGCCTTTCCCTTTAAATTTTTTAATTATATTTTTTCCTTTTTTCTCATCTGGTACTGGAAGTACATATATAATCATTATTTATCCTTTTTTATTTTATAATGATATAAGCTTAATGTAAATATATATTTGCTGTATTATTAATGCATACCTGAAAAACCTGAGACTATGGTAACCTGCCAATTATTGTTAAATATTATGGGACTGTGATTTAATGCCTCTCTGTCTGATTCCAGGAGAAGTGCTAAAAGAACCACAAGGTCATGGAGACTGCCTGAGAATCTGCAAAGTGCATGGATTGCAGAAGTTCTATGCCAATTCTGAAGGGCTTGAAACTGGGGTTTGAGATTTTGGAGGCACAGTCTTTTCTAACATTTTAGAGGATGAGGGTCCCCTTTAACTTAGATTCCCAGTAAAGCACCCAACATTGACTGTTATTGGTTCTTTCCCTGAGAAGGTGCAGGGAAAATCAGACCAGAAAGTGACATTCCCCCTATTTCTCTTATATATAGAGAGAATGGAAATTTTCTATAGTCCTGGCCCTGAATGGGTAATTGCAAACTGCTTAAATCACTTTAATTGGGCCTTGTTTCAAAGACCTGTTATAAGTTTATTTTTCCTTACATTTTTTGCATTCACAAGTTATTTTTTCTTTCTTTTATTTGAATTTGAATTTTTATTATTTCTTTTGCCAATTGATTTCATACAACCCCATGACTCAGCCATGCATCCTTAGCTGACCTGAGGTACCCTTTTCAGGGGAGAAATGTTTTATTTAAAATTTTCCTCAGGGGTGTGTGTGTTAAGTTTTTATAATCATAATGTCTGAATTGTAATCTATAATGAAAGTTAATTTTTTTATTTCCTTTAGGAGTAATCTCAGCGGGGTAATGTATAACTCAGAAGAAAATGTATGTTTTATAATCTATAATGTAAAGTTTAAATTCTTTGAGAGTAATTTCAGGATAAGGATTGTGCCATCTCCCCACACCATGAAGATGCCTGAAGAGCCTTCACTGGATTATGAAGATCCAAATTTGAACTTTGGGGTGCAGTTGATTTGAACTATGGGTAGTTGAATGAGTTGAATACATTTGTTTTGAATGTATACTCTTATGCCAATAGGGGACTGACCCCCAACTGGCTTTTTGTCAATGAGGCTAGCTTTTATCCTCTTTTCTTTTGGTTTAAGATCCACCAAAAAAGACCAGTCTTTTTCACCAGATCTCGGGGGGGGGGGGTAATGTGTTATTTAAATTTACTGGGATTCTATTTGGAAGTATTGAGCCTCAAGATATGTAGTGTTTGACAAACTTCCTGTGGACATATGGGGGACCGTGGAACTACATTTCCTGTGGTCCAACAGGTTTCCTGTTTTAGATGATGTTTTCAAGGAAAAGGACGTCTTTAAATATTGGTAAGGGGCTTTGAACTTCCTCTTTGCTACCTGAGCGGGCTCTCTGGAGTACTTGACAGACAAGATGGAAGAAGATAGGTACTGGCAGGCATTTTGAGTAGATCTTAGCCAGGTGTGTGGTCAATTTATCTCTATCAGCATGGCTTTAATTAAAATACTATTTTCCCTGATAATATCAGCCTTCATCATTTTTTAAAATAACAGCAGAAACTTTTTAATACTAAGAGGCCAAAGTTGTGCATTTCACATGTCAATATTTTTTATGTCTTGTTTTGACCTAAATTCTTCCATTCTCCATAGTTCTGAGGGGTAAACTATTTTGAGATCCCTAATTTCATTATGGTATCACCCTTTATTTCTAAATTAATGTATCCATTTTTACTTTACTTTGGTTTATGGCATGAAGTTTTGAGCTTTGTCTAATTTCTACCATACTGTCTTCGTTTTCCCAGCAGTTTTTATCAAATAGTGAATTCTTGCAAAAGCTTGAAACTTTGTGTTTATTAAACACTATGTTATTAGGGTTATATACTGTCATGTATTGTGTACCAAATCTATTTTATTAGTTCTCACTCTATTTCCTAGACAATACCAGATAGTTTTGATATTCACCACTTTATAATTTATTTTTACTTGATATCTTATTTCTACATCATCTAATTCTTTCCTATTATTCTACTATTCTCTTCTCAGAGGACAATCTCATCTAACCATATCAATTGAATCAACAAGCAAATCAATACATAAATGGATAAAGGGAAGAAAAAGAAGGAAAAGAAGAAAAATTGAAAAAATGACAAAACCAATCAATTCAACAAAGAAAAAAGGAAAATACCTGCAAGGTTCCAAACTACGTATCTACTACTTTTGAATAAGTGTGGGAGGTGTTTTTCAGATTTCTTCTTTGGATTTATAGTAAAAATTATGATCTATAACATTCATTTCCAGTTGTTTAGTGTTACTTCTCTTCATTCACACTTTTATAGCCATTTTATAGATTTATTTCACTACTAAATACTCCACTCTATTTCAGTTTATTTGTCTTTCAAAGCTTTTATTTTTTCATTGCTTTTACTATTCCTTATAGACCATTCATATTCCATTACAATAATGTGCTACAACTTGATAATTTTTTTCAATTAGTAGATGTGTACTTTGTTTCCAGTCCTTTCCTAGTTCAAAAAAGTGCTGTTTTAAATATTTTGGCATAAATAGAATATTGTTTTTAATCAATGATATTTTAGGTGCATATGCTTCAATATGGATGTGTATATGTGAGACTACAACCTAAAAATAACTTTCTTCTAATAATTTAAAATAAATATTTAATGATTTTTTGGGGAAGATATTATGTTGCATTTTAATATTGCATCTATTTTCAGTTTTAAACTTCCTAAGCATTGAAATTAGTCTAAAATTAAAACTTTTATATAATAATGATTTAGAACTTCTGAGAGCTGCACGCTGGTATCTAAAATTAAGGAGTAAGTAATTTCAACTTGTCAAAATCCTGCAAAAAATACAAAACAAGAAAACAAACCACCTCCAAATAAATAAAAATAAGAGAAACACATCTCCAAGGGGTCAGAGGAGAGAGTAGATTAGTGAGTTTTGCTGGTGGGAGAGGATCTTGAAGAGCCCATACCAGTCCAGAGTGCATCCATGTAGCCAGAGGCAACAAGGTATATGGTAGGGGAATAGCCCTACTTACTGCCAAGTAGCCTGAGGCAATAAAACAGAAAAAAAGAAACAGCCAAAGAACCATGGAAGTATGAAGTCAGAAACTTCAGAATATAGACCAGCTCTAAGCATGGCCTGAGGGAATTAAACTGGCAGAGGAGGGGAGTATCTCAACTCCATTTCTCCTGGATTCCATGTAAAATGTAAAAGTAAACACAAAAACTCAAGGTAAAATAACTCCTTAAAAATTAGAGTGGAGGTGTGATTGGGCTTCCTGGGTAAGATGGAGGCAGAGTAAAAAGCAGCTGCTTAGCCTCCCCTAACTGAAACATATAGGACTCCTCAAGAAGACATTAAAACAAATCCAGAGGAATGAAGGGACCCCACAAAAGGGCGCAGCATTGGAGGTATGTGGAATCAGGGCATTTCCATGCTATAAAGGGCTGAAACAGCTTTCTCTGAAATGTGAGCTGAGTAACCCCCTTCCCCACCCCACACCACCTACAGTGCCAAAGCCAGCACACAAGAGTTAGAGCAAGTTTGGGGAACCCATTAAGTCCTTGGCAGCCACCTGGGGTCACCAGGGTCTGCTCCTGACAGCAGCAAAACTTAAGATCCCAAAAGGCTAAAGAATGCTTGGACTTTGAACATAGACCTTGAGTGCAGGCACCAGTGCGGGCGAGGACATAAGCACAGACACTGATTCTGAGCTGAAGCATGGACCTTGACTGGCAACCCCGTCCAGAGGGGTGCATGACTGTGGAAGCAGTGCCCTGAGACTGTTAAAGGAGCCTCGGGCAGAGGAACAAGCAAGGGGACCACCAGGAGGCTTGATCCTGAGAACAACTAGACCTGAGACCTCAGGAGCCTAAAGAGCTCAGACAGACCCTGAGTGTGAGGATAAACCTGAGAGGGCACAGGGCTAACAATGGCAAGCCAGAGACAAGAACCCCAAAAGAGAAAGATCATCAAGAAGAAATCTGTAATTCTCGACAACTTTTACACAAATAAAATCCAAACAACAGAGCAAACAGCAGAGGAGAATAAACAAGTAATCATATTCAAACCTTCCCAAAATAATAAAAACTGACCAAAAATTATTGAAGAGTTCCAAATCTGAGATGATGAGAAAGATGGAAGAGATTTGGCAAGAGAAGTGGGAAACTGCTCAAAAGGAAATTAACAGGTTAGAAGACAGAAACTCCAAATTAGAGAAAGATGCCCCAAAATCAAACGAAATGGTAACCAAGTTGGAAACCAAAATCTGGCAAGAAAATAACAGTTTAAAAGGCAGAATTTCACAATAAGAAAATGAGGCAAGTCAATTGAAGACCAGAAATGACCAGATTGAAAAGGAAAACCAAAAGATTATAGCCCAAAACCAAAAGATTATAATGAAAAACCAGTCTCTAGAGGCTAGAATTGAGCAATTAGAAGCTAATGATCTCTCAAGACAGCAAGAACAAATAAAACAAAGTCAAAGGATGGATAAAATAGAAGGAAACATGAAATATCTCAATGAGAAAGTGACAGACAAAGAAAACAGGTCTGGAAGAAACAATCTGAGAAACATTGGTCTTCCTGAAAAAGAAGAAATTAATAGAAATTTGGACTCCGTACTGTGAAAAATATGGAGGCACCAGGGATGTTACGATAAATCTGAATGGTTGTGGGTACACACACTGAGTTGTAGGAAAGACTGAACCAGGATAAGGAGACTAGATGCCACAGCTAAGCTGCTCCTAACTGACAAAAATGGCTGCTGGCCAACTATTACTACTGGGCCAGAGTCTTTGAAACCAATACGCAAGGTAAAAGGTTTTAACAGGTTTAATTATGTTTAACTAAAATAAAGGCAGGATAGGGATTTCTATACTTAAAACCTAAAGGGCAAAACCACAGGGTAAGGTGAGGACTTCTCTACTCTAATATTAGGGATCTAAGCAGGCAGAGCCCAAAGGAGCAGTAATGGAGTCTCTGGGAGGCTGCATCAAACCTGGTTCCAGCCAGGGTTTGACCAGCACAGCTAAGGGCTGAGGGTGGCTTAAGGGTTCTCACTGTAATCCACCAATGATCACAGGATGTCAAAAGCCAAGGTGGTCCAAGGTATCCAATTAGAGAGGGTGTGCTTGAGATGCTGTCCAACAGATCCCAAACTCCTCCTTCCCTTGGTGCTGCTCTCTAGATCTTGTCCTGTTTTTCAGAAACTATCACCACTCAGGATCCCAGGGAAATCAGGATGCAGGGTTTCCTTTACTCTGAGATCTCCCAGGGCTAACAACAGTTTGGGCCAACCCCTAATGGAGTCTCTCTCAGGGAACAAGCCACTACTTCCTGCTCCTTCATTCCATCTTGGAATGTTCTAGTCCTTCCTGCTAGGTCAAACTTAATACTTAATTACTAACTAATCTTCCTCACAACAATACTAAAAGAAATTATTCAGCAAAATTGACCTGAAGTTCTACAACAAGAGGGCAATATAGACATTCAAAGGATCCATAGATCACCCTCTACAATAGACCTAAAATAAAGACAACCCCCAGGAATATAATATCCAAATTCAAGACCTTCCAAGTAAAAGAAAAATATTACAACAAGGCAGAAAGAGATAATTCAAATATCAAGGAGCACCAATCAGGATCACACAGGATCTGGCAGCCTCAACCCTAAAAGACCACAAGGCTTGGAATATGATATTCAGAAAGACAAGAGAACTGGGTCTACAACAAAGGATCACCTACCCATCAGAAATAGTTTTTTTTTTAAATCATATCTATTTTTACTTTGGCTTTGTCAGAAATCATAATTGCCATTCCTGCTTTCTTTTTCTTATTTGATGCCCAAAAGATTTTGCTCAAGCCCTTGACCTTAAACTTGTGTATGTCCACCTGCCTCATATGTGTTACTTGTAGACTACATATGATAGGATTTTGATTTCTAATCCACTCTGCTATTTGCTTCTGTTTATGAGCGAGTTCATCCCGTTCACATTCAGAGTTATAATTATCAGTTGTGTATTCATCAACATTTTAGTATTCTCTCGTAGTTCTATCCCTTCTTCTTAAACTATTTCCTTTTAAACAAGTGGTTTGGTTTAAGCCAGTAACCCTTGTCCTCTCCCTTGATTAACTTCCCTTTCTACTCCCTCCCTAATTATTCACCTCTTTTCATTTTTAAGGCCTGATGAGTTCCCTCCCTTTTCTTCTCCCCTCCCTTTTTTGACCTCCCCAAATTCCCTGCTCCCCTTGGTTTATCCCTTCTTACTTTCTCAGTAGGGTTAGATAGAATTTTATATCCCAAAGGAAAATATAGCTACTCTTCCCTCTCAGGGTTAATTACACTGAGAGTAAGGCTTAACTATTACCTCTTATGCTCTCTTCCTCTCCTTCTTATAATACTATTCATCCCTTCCCCTTCCCATGCCCTCTTCATGTGTGATAGATTATCCTATTTTTCTCATTCATTCAAGTTTCTCTTGGTGTCCTCTACTATTCACCCCCCCCTTTCCCACCCCCTATATCATCTTAGACCATTTAGTATTCCAACCTCTCCCTATGTATAATTCTACTGATTACCATAATAGTGAATACTATAATAGCGAATAAAGTTCACTACAGAGAATTATACATAACATTTCTCTACATAGGAATACAAATAATTACATGTTATCGAGGCCTTAAAGAGGCAAATTTAAAAAAAAATGTGAGTTTTCTTTCTTTCCCCTCTGCTTCTTATTTACTTTTTCAAGTTTCTCTTGATTTTTGTGATTGGATATCGAACTTTCCATTTAGTCCTGGTCTTTTCTGTACAAATACTTGGAAATCTTCTATCTTGTTGAATGCCCAAACTTTCTCCTTGAAGTATATAATTAGTTTGGTTGGGTAGGTGATCCGTGGTCAAACACCCAGTTCTCTTGCATTTCTGAATATCATATTCCAAGCTTTGTGATCTTTTAGGGTCGAGGCTGCCAGATCCTGTGTGATCCTGATTGGTGCTCCTGGATATTTGAATTGTCTCTTTCTGGCTTCTTGTAAGATTTTTCTTTTACTTGCAAACTCTTGAATTTGGCTATTATATTCCTGGGCATTGTCTTTTCTGGGTCTAGTGTAGAGGGTGATCTGTGGATCCTTTGAATGTCTATATTGCCCTCTTGCTGTAGAACTTCAGGGCAATTTTGCTGAATAATTTCTTTTATTATGGAGTCCAAATTTCTATTAATTTCTGCTTTTTCAGGAAGACCAATGATTCTCAGATTGTCTCTTCTAGCCCTATTTTCTTGATCTGTTAATTTCACATTGAGATATTACATGTTTCCTTCTATTTTATCCACCTTTTGACTTTGTTTTATTTGTTCTTGCAGTATTAAGAGATCATTAGTTTCTAATTGCTCAATTCTAGCCTTTAGGGACTGATTTTCAGTTATAATCTTTTGGTTTTCCTTTTCAATCTGGTCATTTCTGGTCTTCAGTTGACTTGCCTCACTTTCCAATTGTGAAATTCTGCCTTTTAAACTGTTATTTTCTTGCCAGATCTCTTCCATCTTTCTCATTATCTCAGATTTGAATACTTCAATAGCTTGTGACCAGTTTACATTATTTTTGGAAGGTTTGGATGTGATTACTTATTTGTTTTCCTCTGCTGTTTTCTCTGCTGTCTGGACTATTGCTGTGAAAAAGTTGTCCAGCATTACAGATTTCTTCTTGATGATCTTTCTCTTTCTGAGTTCTTGTCTCTGGCTTGCCATTGTTAGCCCTGAGCCCTCTCAGGTTACATCCTGATTAAAGGCACTATAGACAATGAGGAAATAACATTGCTCAATATGTATGCACCAAGTGGTGTAGCATCCAAATTCATAAAGGAGAAACTAGCAGAGCTCAAGAAGGAAATAGATAGTAAAACCATACTAGTTGGAGATCTAAATAGTCCTCTTTCAGATCTAGATAAATCAAAACAAAAAAAATAAATAAAAAAGAAGTAAGAGAGGTGAATGAAGTCTTAGAAAATTAGATTTAATAGATATGTGGAGAAAAATTAATTGGGAAAAAAGGAATACACCTTCTTTTCAGTTGCACATGGTAATTCACAAATATTGGCCATGTAATACGGCATAGAAATATTGCACACAAATGCAAAAGAGCAGAAATAATAATTCTAACATTCTCAGATCATAATGCAATAAAAATAATAATCAGTAAGGGCACATGGACAGGAAAATCAAAAACTAATTGGAAATTAAATATGATTCTCCCAAACCAGCTAGTCAATGAAGAAATCATAGAAACAATCAACAATTTCATTGAAGAAAATGACAATGATGAGACATCCAACCATACTCTGTGGGATGCAGCCAAGGCAATACTCATGGGGAAATTTATATCCTAGAGTGCATATATTAACAAATTAGGGAGGGCAGAGATTAATGAATTGGGCATGCAACTTAAAAAACTAGAAAATGAACAAATTAAAAATCCCCAGATGAAAACTAAATAAGAAATACTAAAAATCAAGGGAGAAATTAATAAAATTGAAAGTAAAAGAACTATTGAATTAATAAATAAGACTAGAAGCTAGTATTTAAAAAAGATAAAATAGACAAAGTACTGGTTAATCTAATAAAAAAAGGAAAGAAGAAAACCAAACTGACAGTATCAAAGATGAAAAGGGAGACCTTATCTCTAATCAAGGGGAAATTAAGGCAATCATTAAAAACTATTTTACCCAATTATATGGCAATAAATATAATAATTTAGAAGATATGGATGAATATTTACAAAAAATAAACTGCCTAGATCAACAGCAGAAGAAATAGAATACCTAAATAATCCCATATCAGAAAAAGAAATTTAACAAGCCATCAAAGAAATCCCTAAGAAAAAATCGTCAGAGCCTAATGGATTCACAAGTGAATTCTATCAGACATTCAAAGAACAACTAATCCCAATAGTATAAAAATTATTTGATATAATCAGCAAAGGAGTACTACCAAATTCCTTTTATGACACAAATGTGGTACTGATTCCAAAGCCAGGGAGATCAAAAACAGAGAAAGAAAACTACAGACCAATCTCCCTAATGAACATAGATGCAAAAATATTAAATAGAATACTAGCAAAGAGACTCCAACAAGTGATCAAGAGGATCATCTACCATGATTAGTTAGGATTTATTCCAGGAATGCAAGAATGGTTCAACATTAGGAAAACCATCCACATAATTGACCATATCAACAATCTAACAAACAAAAATAACATGATTATCTCAATAGATGCTGAAAAAGCCTTTGACAAAATACAGCACCCATTCCTATTGAAAATGCTGGAAAGTATAGGAATAGAAGGACCTTTCATAAAAATAATAAACAGTATATACCTAAAAACATCAACAAGCATCATATACAATGGGGATAAATTAGAAGCCTTCCCAATAAGATCAGGAGTGAAACAAGGATGCCCATTATCACCTCTATTATTCAACATAGTACTAGAAACACTAGCAGTAGCAATTAGAGAAGAAAAAGAAATTGAAGGTATCAAAATACGCAATGAGGAGACTAAGTTATCACTCTTTGCAGATGATATGATGGTCTACTTAAAAAGTCCTAGAGAATCAACTAAGAAGCTTGTAGAAGTAATCAACAACTTTAGCATAGTTCCAGGATACAAAATAAATGCACATAAATCATCAACGTTTCTATATATTTCCAACACATCACAGCAGCAAGAGGTAGAAAGAGAAACACCATTTAAAATCACCCTAGACAGTATAAAATACTTAGGAATCAATCTACCAAAACAAACACGGGAATTACATGAACACAACTACAAAACACTTTCCAAACAAATAAAACTAGATCTAAAAAATTGGAAAAACATTGATTGCTCATGGTAGGATGAACTAACATAATAAAAATGACCATTGTACCCAAATTAATTCACCTATTTAGTGCCATACCTATCAAACTACCAAAAAGTTTTTTACTGAATTAGGAAAATCTATAACAAAGTTCATCTGGTATAACAAAAGATCAAAAATATCAAGGGAAATAATGAAAAAAAAATGTGAAGGAAAGTGGCCTAGCAGTACCAGATATTAAACTATACTATAAAGCAGCAGTCATCAAAACAATATGGTACTGGCTAAGATACAGAAATGGAATAGATCAGTGAATAGACTTGGGGTTAGTGACATTAGCAAGACAGTGTGTGATAAACCCAAAGAGCCCAACTTTTGGGACATGAATCTACTATTTGACAAAAACTGTTGGGAAATTTGGAAAACAATATGGGAGAGAATAGGTTTAGATCAACATCTCATACCCTACTCCAAGATAAATTCAGAATGGGTTAATGATTGAATATAAAGAGGGAAACTATAAATAAGTTAAATGAACATCGAATAGTTTACTTGTCAAATTTCTGGGAAAGGAAATATTTAAAAATCAAGGAAGAGTTAGAGAAAATTACAAAATGTAAAATAAATGATTTTGATTATATAAAACTAAAAATCTTTTGTACAAGCAAAACAATGTAGCCAAGATCAGAAGAAAACAACAAATTGGTAAAAAATCTTCATAACACGGGGCAGCTGTGTAGCTCAGTGGATTGAGAGTCAGGCCTAGAGAATGGAGATCCTAGGTTCAAATCCGGCCTCAGAGACTTCCCAGCTGTGTGATCCTGGGCAAGTTACTTGACGCCCATTGCCCACCCTTACTACTCTTCCACCAAGGAATACACAGAAGTTAAGGGCTTAAAAAGTCATTATAACCAAAAACACTGACAGGGTTCTAATTATTCAAATATACAAGGAGTTAAATCAACTGTGTAAAAAATCAAGCCATTCCCCAATTGATAAATGGGCAAGAGACATGAATAGGCAATTTTCAGATAATGATATCAAAAGTATCAATAAGCACATGAGAGTGTTCTAAATCTCTAATAATTAGAGAAATGCAAATGAAAATAACTCTGAGGTGCCACCTCACACCTAGCAGATTGGCTAAAATGAATGAAGGGGAGAGTAGTGAATGCTGGATGGGATGTGGCAAAACTGGGACATTAATGCACTGCTGGTGGAGTTGTGAACTGATCCAACCATTCTGGCTGTCAATTTGGAACTATTTTTTGAGGGCTATAAAAAGTGCCTGACCTTTAATCCAGCCATACCATTGTTGGGTTTGTACCCCAAAGAGATCATAGGTAAACAGACTTGTATGAAAATATTTATACCTGTGCTTTTTGTGGTGGCAAAAAACTGGAAAATGAGGGTATGTCCTTCAATTGGGGAATGGCTGAACAAATTGTGGTATATGCTGGTGATGGAATCCTATTTTGCTCAAAGGAATAATAAACTGCAGGAATTCCATGTGAAATAGAAAGACCTTCAGGAATTGATGCAGAACAAAAGGAAAAGCTAGAAGAACATTGTACACAGAGAACAATACACTGTGGTAAGTAAGAATGTAATGGACTTCTGTACTAGCCGCAATGCAATGACCCATGACAATTCTGAGGGACTTATAGAAAAGAATGCTACCCACAATCAGAGGAAGAACTACAGGAGTGGAAACAGAATAAAAACAACTGTTTGAACACATGGGTTGAGGCAGACATGATAGGGGATGTAGATTCGAAACTACCACACCAATGCAACTATTAACAATTTGGAAATAGGTCTTGATCAATGACACATGTTAAAACCAATGGAAAAATGCATCACCCATTGGGGGGGAACTTCAGGTGGGTGTGAAGGGAAAGTAAGAGAATGAATTATATAACCATGTTAACTTTTAAAAAAAATATTAATAAATGTTAAAAAAAGAGTGGAAAAATGTAAGCTAATGACTCTATTAGGTATAAGGAAACAATAAAACTAAATTAAAGAATGAATATATTTTTTTAAAATCTGAAACATGTCTGTAGAGAAAATATTGACTTGTAAAACGTCCAGAAAATGATTTTTAAGATTCTTCAGCATATCTGAAAACTATGATTTAAAAAAAAAAAGAGTAGAGACATAATATTGTGAGGAATCATAACTGCCCTGATACCCTCAGATTCAGAAACCCTGATACCACTTGAAAGCTATTTAAATATAAAATATCCTATGAAATATCAAGCCATATTCAAGATTACATAAGACCTGGAAACATCTATATTAAAAGACCAGAGGCATGGAATATGTTATTCCAAAAGGCAAAAGATCTAGGACTACAACTAAGAATCACATATGATCCAAATCTGAGCTTAGTCCTCTAGGGAGAAAAGTGACCTTTAATGAAATAGAGGACTTCCAGGTACCACTGTACTCCCCCAAACTGAAATTAAAATCCAGAACTGAAAAAAATGCTGACCAGATTTGACACTGAAGAGAAGCATAAAAAGATAAACAGAAAAGTGAAAATCTAAATATTTCAATAGTTAGCCTGTTTATATTCCAATATGGAAAGGTGATAATTAAGATAATAAAGATATTTATCAAAACTGAGGTATTTAAGGCATTTAAAATACTAAAGACACTGAAATAACATACCTAAGAACTTTATCATTATTAGGGAAGTGTGGAATAAATTGAAAATAATCAGATGATATAAAAACAAATTAAAGGATGAGTAAGAGGAACACAAGAAAATAGAAAAGGAAAGTTTGAAGGGAGTAAATAATAATTTATATATAACTACAGAAATCATAAAGTTATTGAGAGGCTACCTGACAAGACAAAAATGTTCCTAAAACTATATGAATATTACTAGAATACACGCTTTATATAAGTAAGAAAATATTAAAATAATTTGGAGAAAATATATAACTTGTCATCAGAAAAATCCAATATAACAAAAATGATAATACTAACTGAATTCTTTTGCTTATTCAGTACCATGTGATTTTCACAACCAAATGAAAACATTATAGAGATAGAAAAATAATACCTAAATGAAAGGATATTTACAAAAATAAAAACTGCACAGATTATCAAGAGGAGAAATACAATTGATAATAGTTTACATAAGCCAAACACCATCCTTACTGTGGATGATACAATGCAAAAATGAAAGTCTCTGACTTCAGAATCCTAATGTTCTAGCACATTGAGAATTTACTAAGGTAAAGAATGATTACAAGCTGCAACAGTTAAATAAATATTGGTGCTAAAGTATTTATGTATCCTTGAAGTTGAAGAAAATCATAGTTCTGAGTGTATTAATTTTTTTTAACCCTTGTACTTCGGTGTATTGTCTCATAGGTGGAAGATTGGTAAGAGTGGGCAATGGGGGTCAAGTGACTTGCCCAGGGTCACACAGCTGGGAAGTGGCTGAGGCTGGGTTTGAACCTAGGACCTCCTGTCTCTAGGCCTGACTCTCACTCCACTGAGCTACCCAGCTGCCCCCAGAGTGTATTAATTTTTGACAAGATTTCTCTGTTTAAATGATTCAAACTTAGGGTCTTACAATAAAATCAGCACTCACACATTGCAACATTTTTATGCAGTAAATACAGCAACTCCTTTGTAAAATCCAACTATAATATTTTTTTATCCTACTAATTAAAGTATTGTTCTTCATTTTATTTATCTTTTCTTAATGCCTGATGTCATTTCGGTATGTTTTCCTGTTTCTGGTTAGCAAAAAAAACAACAAAAAAAACACATAGTTAATTCTCAATGTGCTAAACAGAGTGCATATGTGGAGAAATGAAAGCCACAGTCATATATTTTAATTTCTCAACACTTCCATTTTTTCTTGTGTTTTCTTTGAGGCAGAATGGTAATAAAAGTTTTTTTTCCTCAAAATAAGTCAAATATGAATTGAAATGTTATTCTAACAAAGAGTCACTCTGCAGGGAAAGGGGAAATCATTAATTTCTAGATGTCTGAGGAAACTATCTAAAGATTACAAATTCCAGACAAATTGTTGATCTCTATCATCAGAGGGAGGTTCCATTCTGGAAGATCCACATATCAACCATAAACCACATTTATTCTGATTACACCTATAACAGATTATGCATAGTAATATATTTACTATTATTATTTCCATTTGACAGATGAGAAAATCTATTATTTAAGAAGTTAGAATGCCTTTCTCATGATTTTGCTGCTAGATTGCTTAAGAGCCAGTTTGTAAGGATTTCTGCCTCAGAAGTACATGATTTTAAGATGAAATCAATAAAACAACAGTAAAACCTTTAATTCAATTCTTTATCCAAAATAAAGAGATTTGCAATGGAAAGCAATAATTATGTTGTAAAAATACTCATCATCTGACTTTTATGAGGATTAGAATGGATTTCAAAGAGGATTAATTTTGGACTAAAATAGTATATCCTTTGCTAAAATCAGTAACTGGGTTGATATTGTATTAAGTCCAAGAAAAAGCTTTTAAGGGGAAAAAGAAGTAGTAAATATGCCCCAAGATGTTTATAGATAGAAATATTGCCGCTATTATTGCTGCTGAAGTCATTTGTAGTCTGAAGACTTGTTTAAGGAACTTGAAAAGCTAAAGAATTCAGTACCTTCTTGTATAAGAAATGAAGCAAATTTTATTTCTAACCATTATCCCAGCATAGATATTTCATAATTCTTGGGGACTAGTTTTTATAAAAAAACACATAAAGAAATATTTATATAGGATATCATAGATCTATATGTATATGTTGTGTTTGTACCATTATTATTGTTCTGTTTATCTTTACTTCCAGCTCCCCCAAAGAGCAAGACTAAATTCCTTGTAGTCAAAGAAAGGAAATTTTTACTAGTTTTTTCTTTTTGAAACTTGATTTTCATTATTTTTTAGAGAATCAATTAGATGTTTCCAGAAATTGTGGCTGCTAGTTTAATATAGCTTACTAACTGTTGCTCAAATGTCTATATGTACCTGTTGAAGTGGGTTCATGCCAACAGTAATTATACATTGGAAAGAAATTAGAGTTATCTGCTATTTGCCACATTCTATCTAGGTGATGTATATGGACTAGAGAATAATTAAGGACTTGACAGTTTCCTACATGATTCTTCTCTATGATGGCTTTGAGGAAAAAGGGTATTTTTCCTGCATAACACTTTTGTTGATACAGTGTTTTGGAAGAAATTCTGTCTTTAAAGCTAGTGAAATCTTGAATCTAATAAAACAGACTCTCATTATATGTATGACAGCCTTATTGAGTCTCAAATCATTTATATGTAAAATGAATTAATTTTTATATGGAATATATGTCTCAAGCCCCTGGTAGACAAAATACTTTGTCAAAGTTAAAATATTTTACAAATGTGAATTATTTCTCAGTTTTCAAAATCATTTCTTTATCATAGTAGTTGGATTAGGACCAATATTAATAAAGAAGGAATATGTAGTATAACTTCTATCACTTTGAAGATTTTATGGATAACATGATCTTCTGATCTTATAACTTTGTGAAAAAACTATCAAATGACTTTGAATAAAAATATGTATCCACATTTTATCATTGGAAATATAATATACTCACATGTGAACATGCACAACCATATATGATAACAAGCAAAATCCAATGGTAATAGCTAGCATTTAAATAAGACTTTGAGGTTTACAAAGTGTTTTATAAATATTGTATTATTTTTTCCTCACATTAACTCTTGAAGGAGGTATGTGCTTTTATTATTTCTAGACATGGGAACTATAGCAGAAAGAAGAACATAGAGCAAGTATAGGTCTGAGATTAATTTAAATTCAGGTCTTCTTGAGTCTAAGAAGAGTGTTCTATTCACTTTTCTATTAAAGCTCTTTAAAAAATCAATCAGATTACATGTAGATACATTTTTAATTTTTTCTAGATTATATGCTGATACAAATTTCAACATTAATTTTCTGACATTTCATAATTTTTGTTCTTTCCCTTCTCCCCATCCCACCCTCTTCTCAAGAAGGTAAGTAATATGATATAGATTATATATATGTGTGTATATATATATA
>NC_058132.1:222586818-222623940 GCF_016433145.1 Gracilinanus agilis
GAAATATCTCAATGAGAAAGTGACAGACCAAGAAAACCTGTCTAGAAGAGACAATTTGAGAATCATTGGTCTCCCGGAAAAGGGCGAAATTAATAGAAAGTTGGTCTCCATACTAAAAGAAATTATTCAGCAAAATTGTCCTGAAGTTCTACAACAAGAGGGCAATATAGACATTGAAAGGATCCATAGATCACCCTCTACATTTGAACCAGATAAGAAAACACCCAGGAATTTAATTGCCAAATACAAGAGCTTCCAAGTAAAAGAAAAAATCTTACAAGAAGCCAGAAAAAGACAATTCAAATACCAAAGAGCACCAATCAGGATCACACAAGATCTGGCAGCCTCCACGCTAAAAGACCACAAAGTTTGGAATATGATATTCAGAAAGGCAAGAGAGCTGGGACTACAACCTTGGATCAACTACCCATCAAAATTGACTATATACTTCCAGGGGAAAGTATGGGCATTCAACAAAATTGAAGATTTCCAAGAATTTGCACAGAAAAGACCAGGGCTAAATGGAAAGTTTGATATCCAACCACAAAAATGAAGAGAAACATGAAAAGGTAAATAAGAAATACAGAAGAAAGAAAACTCATAATTTTTTTTAAATATGCCTTTTTAAGGGCCTCAGTAAGATCTAATTATCTGTATTCCTATGGAGAGAAATGCTATGTATAATTCTTTGTTGTGAACTCTATTCACTATTAAGTATTCACTATTATAGTGGTTGGAAGAATGAATAATGGGGAGAGGGTGGAGTGCTGAATGGTCTAAGATGATATGGGGGGTGGGAAAGAGGAGGGTGAATGGAGGGGGACACCAGGAGAAACTTGAGAATAATTAAAATAGGATAATCTAGTACACAAAAAGAGGGCATGGGATGGGGAGGAGACAGATACTATTATAAGAAGGAGAGGAAGAGAGCATCAAGAGGTAAATTTTAAACCTTACTCTCTGCGAAATTAACTTGGAGAGGGAAGAGTAGCTATACTATCCATTGGGATATAAAACTCTATGTAACTCTACTGAGAAAGTCAGAAGGGACAAACCAAGGTGAGCAGGGGAGAGGGGAGGTCAAAAAAGGGAGAGGAGAAGAAGTGGAAGGGAATTCAATAGGCCTTCAAAACAAAAAGAGGGGAATAACAAGGGAGGGGGTAGAAAGGGAAGTTAATCAAGGGAGGGGATAAGGGATACCAGCTTAATAGCAAACCACTGGTTTAAAAGGAAATAGGTTAAGAAGAAGGGGTAGGAATAGGGGAGAATACAAAAATGTCAGCGAATGCACAGCTGATAATTATAATGCTGAATGTGAATGGGATGAACTCTCCCATAAAATGGAAGCAAATAGCAGAGTAGATTAGAAACCAAAACCCCATCATATGTTGTCTACAAGAAACACATATGAGGCAGGGGGACATACACAAGTTTAAGGTTCAGGGCTTGAGCAAAATCTATTGGGCATCAAATGAGAAAAAGAAGGCAGGAGTGGCTATTATGATTTCTGACAAAGCCAAAATAAAAATAGATATGAATAAAAAAGACAGGGAAGGTCATTACATCCTGATTAAAGGCAGGATAAACAATGAGGAAATAACACTGCTCAATATGTATGCACCAAATGACACAGCATCCAAATTCATAAAGGAGAAACTGGCAGAGCTATAGAAGGAAATAGATAGTAAAATCATAATAGTGGGAGATCTAAATATTCCTCTTTCAGATCTAGAAAAATCAAACCAAAAATAAATAAGAAAGAGGTAAGAGAGGTGAAGTCCTAGAAAAATTAGATTTAATTGATAATGTAGAGAAAAATAAATAGGGACAAAAAGGAATACACCTTCTTTTCAGCTGCACATGGTACATTCACAAAGATTGACTATGCAATAGGGCATAGAATCATGGCACACAAATGCAAAAGAGCAGAAATAATAATTCTAACCTTCTCAGATCATAATGCAATAAAAAATAACAATTAGTAAGGGCACCTGGACAGGAAAATCAAAAACTAATTGGAAATTAAATAATATGATTCTCCAAAACCAATTTGTCACAGAAGGAATCATAGAAACAATCAACAATTTCATTGAAGAAAATGACAATGATGAGACATCCTACCAAACTCTGTGGGATGCAGGCAAGGCAGTACTCAGGGGGAAATTTATATCCGTGAGTGCATATATTAAAAAAATTAAGAAGGGCAGAGATTAATTAATTGGGCATGCAACTTAAAAAATTAGAAAGCAAGCAAATTAAAAATCCCCAGATGAAAACTAAATTAGAAATACTAAACATCAAGGGAGAAATCAATAAAATCAAAAGTAAAAGAACTATTGAATTAATAAGTAAGACTAGAAGCTGGTACTTTAAAAAAACAAATAATTTAGACAAAGTACTGGTCAATCTAATAAAAAAAAGGAAAGAAGAAAACCAAATTGACAGTATCAAAGATGAAAAGGGAGACCTCACCTCTAATCAAGGGGAAATTAAGGCAATCATTAAAAACTATTTCACCCAATTATATGGCAATAAATATAACAATTTAGGAGATATGGATGAATATTTACAAAAATATATATTGCCTAGATTAACAGGAGAAGAAATAGAATACCTAAATAATCCCATATCAGAAAAAGAAATTGAAAAGCCATCAAAGAACTCCCCAAGAAAAAATCTCCAGGGCCTGATGGATTCACAAGTGAATTCTATCAGACCTTCAAAGAACAACTAATCCCAATAGTATAAAAATTATTTGATATAATCAGCAAAGGAGTACTACCAAATTCCTTTTATGACACAAATGTGGTACTGATTCCAAAGCCAGGGAGATCAAAAACAGAGAAAGAAAACTACAGACCAATCTCCCTAATGAACATAAATGCAAAAATCTTAAATAGAATACTAGCAAAGAGACTCCAGCATGTAATTAAGAAGATCATCCACCATGAGCAGGTGGGATTTATACCAGGAGTGCAAGGATGGTTCAACATTAGGAAAACCATCCACATAATTCACCATATCAATAGTCTATCAAACAAAAATCACATGATTATCTCAATAGATGCTGAAAAAGCCTTTGACAAAATACAGCAACCATTCCTATTGAAAACACTGAAAAGTATAGGACTAGAAGGACCTTTCCTAAAAATAATAAATTTATAAAATAATAATAAATAATAAAATAAAAAATAAATAATAAAGCCTTCCCAATAAGATCAGGAGTGAAACAAGGATGCCCATTATCACCTCTTTTATTCAACATAGGACTAGAAACAATAGCAGTAGCAATTAGATAAGAAAAAGAAATCAAAGGTATCAAAATAGGCAAGGAGGAGACTAAGCTATCACTCTTTGCAGATGATATGATGATATACTTAAAAAATCCTAGAGAATAAACTAAGAAGCTTGTAGAAATAATCAACAACTTTAGCAGAGTTGCAGGATACAAAATAAATGCACATAAATCATCAGCATTTCTACACATTTCCAACACATTAGAGCAGCAAGAGGTAGAAAGAGAAACACCATTTAAAATCACCCTAGACAATATAAAATACTTAGGAATCTATCTACCAAAACAAACACATCAATTATATGAAAACAAATACAAACCACTTTCTAAACAAATAAAACTGGATCTAAACAACTGGAAAGCCATTGGTTGTTCATGGTTAGGATGAGCTAACATAATAAAAATGACCATTCTACCCAAATTAATTTACCTATTTAGAGCCATACCTATCAAACTACGAAAAAGCTTCTTTACTGAATTAGAAAAAACTATAAAAATTTCATTTGGAATAACAAAAGATCAAGAATAACAAGGGAAATAATGAAAAAATGTGAAGGAAGGGGGCCTAGCAGTACCAGATATTACACTATACTATAAATCAGCAGTCATCAAAACAATATGGTACTGGGTAAGAGAGGAGGATCAGTGGAATAGACTTGGGGTAAATGACATCAGCAAGACAGTGTATGATAAACCCAAAGAACCGAACTTTTGGGACATGAATCCACTATTTGACAAAAACTGCTGTGAAATTTGGAAAAAAATGTGGGAGAGAATAGGTTTAGATCAACATCTCATACCCTACACTAAGATGAATTCAGAATGGGTGAATGACTTGAATATAAAGAGGGAAACTATAAATAAGTTAAGTGAACACAGAATAGTATACTTGTCAGATCTCTGGGAAAGGAAAGAATTTAAAAACAAGCAAGAGTTAGAGAAAATGACAAAATGTAAATTAAATGGTTTTGATTATATTAAGCTAAAAAGCTTTTGTACAAAGAAAAACAATGTAGTCAAAATCAGAAGGGAAGCAACAAATTAGGAAAAAATCTTCATAACGAAAAACTCTGACAGGGGTCTAATTACTCAAATATACAAGGAGTTAAATCAATTGTATAAAAAATCAAGCCATTCCCCAATTGATAAATGGGCAGGAGACATGAATAGGCAATTTTCAGGTAAAGAAATCAAAAGTATCAATAAGCACATGAGATAGTGCTCTAAATCTCTAATAATTAGAGAAATGCAAATCAAAACAACTCTGAGGTATCACCTCACAACTAGCAGATTGGCTAAGATGAAAGAAGGGGAGAGTAATGAATGCTGGATGGGATGTGGCAAAATTGGGACATTAATGCATTGCTCATGGAGTTGTGAACTGATCCAACCATTCTTGCTGGCAATTTGATTCTATGCTCAAAGGGCTATAAAAGACTGCCTGCCCTTTGATCCAGCTATACCATTCCTGGGTTTGTACCCCAAAGAGATTATAGATAAACAGACTTGTACAAAAATATTTATAGCTGTGCTTTTTGTGGTGGCAAAACACTTGAAAAGGAGGGTATGTCCTTCAATTGGGGAATGGCTGAACAAATTGTGGTATATGCTGGTGATGGAATACTATTGTGCTAAAAGGAATAATAAACTGGAGGAGTTCCAGGTGAACTGGAAAGACCTCCAGGAACTGATGCAGAGTGAGAGGAGCAGAGCCAGAAGAACACTGTACACAGAGACTGATATACTATGGTAAAAATCAAATGTAATGGACTTCTGTACCAGCAGCAATGCAATGACACAGGACAGCTCTGAGGGATGTATAGAAAGGAACGCTACCCACATTCAGAGGAAGGACTGCAGGAGTGGAAACATAAGAAAAACAGCTGCTTGAACGCAAGGGTTGGGGTGGACATGATTGAGGATGTGGACTCGAAACTACCACACCAATGCAACTAAGAACAATTTGGAAATAGGTCTTGATCAAGGACACATGGTAAAACCAGTGGAAATGTTTGTTGGCCATGGTAGGGGGGAATGCGGGGGGTGAAGGGGAAAGTAGGAGCATGAATCATGTAACCATGTTAAAAATGAATATTAATAAATGTTTAAAATTTTTAAAAAAAGAGAATACTGAATGTTGAGAATGAGTAAGATTGTATGGATTACAATGCTGGCAAAAATAAAATATGAATTGCTCAAAAAAAAAAGAATGCTATGTTTCAATCTGCATTCAGACTCTGTGAATTCCCTCTATTTTAGTGGATATCTTTTTTCCATGGGTCCCTTGGAGTTAACCTGGGTCCTAACTTTGTTGACAATAGTATTTTTCCTATTCTTATTTTTAGTTATATTTTATTTTATTCTCTATTATACATAAGAATATTTTTACATTCTTTCTTAATAAAATGAGATCCAAATACTGTCCTTTCTTCTAACCCTCCCTTCCTTCAGTCCTTCTCTGTTCTCTCTATTCCTTGAGAAGTAAGAAGTCCAATACAGATTTTACATGTGAAATGATGTAAAACATTCTTTCATATTGGTTATTTTGAGGAAGAGATGGCAAATAAAAAAAGAAGAAAGAAAATGAAATCTTATGTTTCACTCTGTCTGTTTCAGACTCCATGAGTTTCTGGGATTGTCTTGGATCACTGAATTGCTGAGAATAACAAGATTATTCACAGACAATGAGAAATATTTCTCTTGCTGGGTAAAATCTTCTAACTCTGCTTATTTCACTTGCTATTAGTTCATATAAGTCTTTCAAGGTTTTTCTGAAAATTTACTGCTTGTCATTTCTTATAGCACAATATCAATCCATAAATATCATAACTAACAAATTGTTCACCCATTTCCCAATTTATGGAAAACACCTCAATTTCCAATTTCTTGTTGCTTACACACACAGACATACACACAGAGATTCAACAAATGTTTTTGTAGAAGTAGATCCTATCACCTTTTTTAATCTTTTGAGGATTCAGATCTAGTTTTGGTATTGAGGGATCAAAGGGTATGAATGATTTTACAGTCACTTGAGCATGGTTACAAATTGCTCTCCAGAATGGTTGTGTCAGTTCACAGTTCCACCAACAGTGTATTTGTGTCCCAATTTTCATATCTGCCCTCCAACATTTATCATTTTCCTTTTCTTTCATATTAGCTGATCTGATAACTGTGTTATTTGTTTTAATTTGTATTTCCTAATCAAGAGAAATTTAGAACATTTTTCATATAACCATAGATAGCTTTGATTTCTTCATATGAAAACTGCTTGTTCATATGCTTTGAGCAGTTAGCACTTGGAGAATGAATTTTATTTTTTAATAAATTTGACTATTTTCTCTTTACATGTGAGAAATTATTCCTTTACTGGAGATACTTGTGGCAAAAATTTCCCTCTGCTTTTTGTTTTCCTTCTAATTTCTGTTGCATTTGTTTTCTTTGTGCATGATCTTTTTAAAAAATTAATATAATCAAAATTACCTATTTTATAATTCTTACTACATATATATTATTTGGTCCTAAATTCTTCCCTTATCCATGAAAATCTGATAGGCAGACTATTCTATACTCCTCTAAACTGTTCATCTTATCACTTTTTTCTTTAGAACACATGTCCATGGTGATCTTATTTTGATATACAGCATGAAATGTCAGTCTATTCGTAGTCTATGTCATGCAGTTATCCAATTTTCCCAACAGTTTTTATCAAAAAGTGAATTTCTATCCAAAAAGTTTGGATCTGTTGACTTATCAAACACTAAATTATTGTGGTTTAGGGTATCTAATCTACTACGTTGACCCAGCATTATATTTCTCAGTGAATACTAGATTGTTTGACTGATTACTAATTTGCAATATTGTTTGAGATCTATGAATCTTAGACCATCTTCCTTCACATTTTTTTCATTTTTTGCTTTGATATGCTTGACCTCTTTTTCTTCTTGCAGATGAATTTTATTATTTTTTCTAGCTCTATAAAATAATATTTGGACAGTTTGATTGACAAGGCACTGAATAACTAGATTAGTTCATCACTTTTGCTATATTTGTTTGGCCTGCCCATGATCAATGAACATTTTTTTGAATTACTTAGATCTGAAACTTTTGTGCAGAAATGTTTTCTAATTAAGTTTATATATTTCCTTGGTTCTTTTTTTAAAGAAATATAGAAATAGTAGATTGTCAAAGTCTTATGGAAAAACAGAATACTTATAAAAATTCTTAAGGTCATTCACTGGACTAAGCATTGAAAACTCAATTTTTGTGGGAAAGTCACCAAATTTGGATGCAGTTATCTCATAACTAAGCATATATGCCTTAAAAGTATAATATATATATGTATCAAAATATGACCAATAGTATTTTTATAGCAAAACACTAGGAAGTGTTTTCATCACATAAAATGTATACCTACTGATTGAAGTTTGCCCCCCCCAAAAAGAGGGCCATCCATATGTATTTAATGGAAGATCAATCATATCATTTAAGAATTCATCTTGAGAAGACATTTAATAACTAATTTAGAGTGGGATAAATTAAAGTAGGATAATAATCATTATATATACTGAATCAATATCAATATGTAGCTATATCAAATGACAAAATTTGGTTGCAATAAGTAGATAATAACATATACTTCACTTCTCTTTTTATAGTGCCATGGGTCAAAAAAGCTACAGTAACTGGCTAAAACAACTCTTTAGTTTGCTGATTTTTATTAATTCTTTATTATTTTTTATCCAAGAAGATAAAAGTATGTATGAAATGACTATTGAATAAAAGGTAAGAGGCATAGAAAAATATTTACAAAAGGATAAATCATAATCATAACAAGATTTTTTGTCATGAGTTAAACTAAATGTGAGAAATCAAGAAAAATAATAATAATACCCATGAATGAAATTGAAATGAATGAATTTTGAAGGCCTTTTTTGTCAAATTACAGAAGAGAGAAAAGAGATGGATAAAAATATATTATTTCCATGACAGTATTATTAAAATTGTATTTGAACTTCTGATAAGAAGAAATTTTTGACTCAAGGAAATGGATGTGGACTTGTCAGAAGCTATAAAATAGAAACTAAATTGCAAGCAAATTATCTAAATTTAAGACAAGACATAAAAATAAAGAACAATGGTAATCTCATATTAATTGTATTAATAAAGGTTTAAGTAAGAAATAAAGACTAAATAATGTTTTAAGCTCCTAAACACATTCTAATCTATGAAAGATGTTATTCCTCTCCTACCTGAATGGTTTCATTTTTGTTCTAATTCTTACTCCATAATTACTTAATATGTAATGAGAAAAAAATTCAACTAACCTCTCAGAGACTAGAGTTCAAGTATCAGTGAATAGAATCATATCCTCCAATGAAAGTATTATCAAAATTTTCCAGTAAAATATGAACTCTTTGAGTTGAGACATCCATGTTTTTGTCTTTGTATTCCCATGCTCACCATATTACTGGACAGAATATGCACTTAATAAAATTCTGTTGGTATATGTTTCAAGTGCAAAAAACTTATAAAACATGTTATCAGTTCAGTTGTGCCATTACAATAGATTTTATTTGTTTTATTAAAATCTAATTCAGAGCTAAGATATAAATTAATAGTAGTGATTATAATAATATTGATGATGTTTATAAATATTACAATCCTCTTCCCTTTGTTTTTTTTGCAGATGATATGATGGTATACTTAAAAAATCCTAGAGAATAAACTAAGAAGCTTGTAGAAATAATCAAAAACTTTAGCAAAGTTGCAGGATACAAAATAAATGCACATAAATCATCAGCATTTCTACACATTTCCAACACATTAGAGCAGCAAGAGGTAGAAAGAGAAACACCATTTAAAATCACCCTAGACAATATAAAATACTTGGGAATCTATCTACCAAAACAAACGCAGCAATTATACAAAAACAACTACAAAACACTTTCCAAACAAATAAAACTGAATCTAAACAATTAGAAAACCATTGATTGCTCATGGGTAGGATGAGCTAACATAATAAAAATGACCATTCTACCCAAATTAATTTACCTATTTAGCGCCATAGCTATCAAACTCCCCAAAAAACTTCTTTACTGAATTAGGAAAAACTATAACGAAGTTCATTTGGAATAACAAAAGATCAAGAATATCAAGGGAAATAATGAAAAAAAATGTGAAGAAAGGGGACCTAGCAGTACCAGATATTAAACTATACTATAAAGCAGCACAGGGGCAGCTGGGTGGCTCAGTGGATTAAGAGCCAGGCCTAGAGACTGGAGGCCCTATGTTCAAGTCCGGCCTTGGACACTTCCAGCTGTGTGACCTTGGGCAAGTCACTTGACCCCTATTGCCCACCCTTACCACTCCTGGGCCAAGGACGGTCCCTAGCCCGGATGAAAAAGGAGGGTTGGGCGTGGGGCTAGCAACCCCACCCTGTAAAAACTACATCTGCTAAAGAAACTGCAACCTAAAGTAGGGGCAGCTGGGCTAGCTCAGTGGATTGAGAGCCAGGCCTAGAGACGAAAGGTCCTAGGTTCAAATCCTGGCTCAGACACTTCCCAGCTGGGTGACCCTGAGCGACAGTGTGACCCATTGCCTACTGGTTGTGGCCCTATGCTCCTAGAATGGAGTCCCAGGACAAAAAACAATAAAGCAGCAGTCATCAAAACAATATGGTACTGGGTAAGAGAGGAAGATCAGTGAAATAGACTTGGGGTAAATGACATCAGCAAGACAGTGTATGATAAACCCAAAGAGCCCAACTTTTGGGACATGAATCCACTATTTGAAAAAAACTGCTGGGAAATTTGGAAAACAATATGGGAGAGATTAGGGTTAGATCAGCACCTCACACCCTACACCAAGATAAACTCAGAATGGGTGAATGACTTGAATATAAAGAGGGAAACTATAAATAAGTCAAGTGAACACAGAATAGAATACTTTTCAGATCTCTGGAAAAGGAAAGATTTAAAAACAAGCAAGAGTTAGAGAAAATGACAAAATGTAAATTAAATGGTTTTGATTATATTAAACTAAAAAGGTGTTGTACAAACAAAAACAATGTAGTCAAAATCAGAAGGGAAACAACAAATTGGGAAAAAATCTTTATAACAAAAAACTCTGACGGGGTCTAATTACTCAAATATACAAGGAGTTAAAGCAATTGTATAAAAAATCAAGCCATTCCCCAATTGATAAATGGGCAAGAGACATGAATAGTCAATTTTCAGATAAAGAAACCAAAAATATCAATAAGCACATGAGAAAGTGCTCTAAATCTCTAATAATTAAAGAAATGCAAATCAAAACAACTCTGAGGTATCACCTCACACCTAGCAGATTGGCTAAGATGAAAGAAGGGGAGAGTAATGAATGTTGGAGGGGATGTGGCAAAATTGGGACATTAATGCATTGCTGGTGGAGTTGTGAACTGATTCAAGCATTCTGGCTGGCAATTTGGGACTATACTCAAAGGGCTATAAAAGAATGCCTGCCCTTTGATCCAGCCATACCATTGTTGGGTTTGTACCCCAAAGAGATTATAGATAAACAGACTTGTACAAAAATATTTATAGCTGTGCTTTTTGTGGTGGCAAAACACTTGAAAAGGAGGGTATGTCCTTCAGTTGGAGAATGGCTGAACAAATTGTGGTATATGCTGGTGATGAAATACTATTGTGCTAAAAGGAATAATAAACTGGAGGAGTTCCAGGTGAACTGGAAAGACCTCCAGGAACTGATGCAGAGTGAGAGGAGCAGAGCCAGAAGAACACTGTACACAGAGACTGATATATTATGGTAAAATCAAATGTAATGGACTTCTGTACCAGCAGCAATGCAATGATACAGGACAGCTCTGAGGGATGTATAGAAAGGAACGCTACCCACATTCAGAGGAAGGACTGCAGGAGAGGAAACATATAAGAAAAACAACTGCTTGAACACATGGGTTGGGGTGGACATGATTGGGGATGTAGACTCAAAACTACCACACCAATGCAACTAACAACAATTTGGAAATTGGTCTTCATCAAGGACACATGACAAAACCAGTGGAATTGTGCGTCGGCTATGGGAGGGGTGCAGGGGGTGAAGGGGAAAGTAGGAGCATGAATCATGTAACTATGTTAAAAAGGAATATTAATAAATGTTTAAAAAATAAAAAAAAAACTAGGAGACGAAGTAGTCCCTACTCTGTGAACTAATGATCTTTTTTAAAACAAACAAAAATAAATGAATAATGGAACTCATCAGCAGATAAATCTTAAAAAAAATGTTAGGTTGTGTAAGGGATAAATCACAATCACTGGGATAAGGAAAATCTGAATTCTAATCTGGCCTTAGAGAGTTAACTATCTATGTTACTGTACACAAATAGCATATATTTGTCTTTTCCCAATTGTAAAAATGGGGATTATATCAATTACCTCAGAGTTATTGGAGATATCACATGAAATAATATTTATAAAGCTCCTAACAATGTATCTGGCACAAAGTGGTGGTATACAAATATGTATCCCCTTTCTTTCCTCATGCCCTTCTTTTCCTCTTATTATGGTCATTTTCATTATGCTAGGTACTTTTGATTTCTCATCTAAAAACACCCTCTCCTCTCTTCTGGCATCCTCTTCCCTCAGCTCCCATAGCATAGTCTACTGCTATAATATTTGATCAGGCCTTCATTTAATACTTTACTAAGAAACTTGAGAAAACTCACTAAAAGTTTCCTCTTCTCCCATTTGTCACTATTCCACCATCATTTCTTCCCCACAAGATGCATGCTTCTTATTTTATCTTCTCTGATCTTCTGAAGCGCAATGCCCTATCATTCTCTCTTCTTTTTTCTAATCCTTAATCATACTTTGACTATTGTACTTTCCAATCTACATAGTAACATATACTTACTGATTCAAAATAACTAAGTAAACAATAAAATTTCAACTACTCTGCTCTTCCTATATCTCAAAACTTCTTGTTCTCACATCTTTCTTTCCTTTCTTGGTAAACATTTTTATGATAAAAGTTTTATGATAATGTCTTCCTTGTTCCTTTTCTCTCTGTCTAATCATTGCTTCTCAGTTTCTTCTCATAATTCAATATTCACATTAGACTCACTATCTGTTGATACATTCTCAAAGTCTTTTCCCCTTCCAGAGCCTTGTCCATGTTCCTCTTCTCTCTTTTATTTATTATACTTTATTATACTCTCTCAGTTGGTGAGTTCTCTCAGTTCTTGATTTCTATGGCTTGAATTTCCAGCTCTGTAACAATGACCCTTAATTATGCAGAAGCAGTCCTAATATCCCTCCCTACAAGTTGCCTATTAAAATTTTGACTGAGAAGTACCATAAGCATCACAATTTCAAATTATCAGAAGAAAATCATATTTCCTGCAAAATTCATACCTCTTCTGAATTGATTTATTTATCTTGATAAGTGTCAAATATGCTGAAAGCAAAAGCTGTCTAAAATCCTATATTAAAATATAATTGAGAAACCCAAGACAATTCTGAGGGATTTATGGAAAAGAATGCTACCCACATTCAGAAGAAGAACTACAGGAGTGGAAACAAAAGAAAAACAACTGCTTGAACACATGGGTTGAGGCGGACATGATTGGGGATATAGACTCAAAACTACCACACCAATGCAACTATCAACAATTTGGAAATAGGTCTTGATCAATGACATGTGTTAAAACCAGTGGAAATACGCATCAGTCATGGTGGGGGCGAGGAGCTCAGGGTTTGAAGGGGAAAGAATATGATTTATATAACCATGTTAACTTTTCTAAAAAGTAAATATTAGTGAATGTTTAAAAAATAAATAAATACTAAAAATATAATTGAGAAATGTTTTATAAAATACATGAAAATACAATAGAATATAGATATTGTTAATGTGTGGCTAAGTGAACATGCAGCTTATAGGAATCCCTATGTATAATTCAGTGCTCCCTTCACTCAATTTCTATTTGAGTTGTATGCTCTTCTTTTGAAAACAAAATGAAACATCACATTAATCCAATGTAAAACATTAGTGTCATCCTTGACACCTCACTTGATCTATACTTTCAATCATTTTCAAAATTATATTGTACCCACCCTTCCTATCAGTTTCTTTAGCCAGAAAGGGACCATATCTCATTGAGTCTCATATCATTTCTTGCCTGAGCCATTGCAATAATCTCACTTTTGGTCTTCCTAAGTCAAAATTTTATCACTCTAATCTATCTACCAAAGTGAATTTTTCCTGAAGTGCATATTATCTCCTCAAATCCCAATGTATTCATTTTGTACAAATTATATACATAGCTACGCATGCAGAGTTTATCTTACTTCATCAGAAGATAATTTGTTTGAAGATAGGAAATATCTCACTCTTCTTTGTATACCTATTGCTTAGCGCAGTACTGGTCATATGAAATATAATGGTTGAAACATAGCAAGGTAAGCAACTGATGTTTTGCTTGATTCAGCTTAATTCTTCAAACATTTATTAGTCCCCTATTACATGTAGGGTATGTATATATATATATATATATATATACTATGTATATATATATATAAGTATATATACTATGATATATAGTAGAGCAGGTCCAAGAAAGAAAAAAATACATCACTACTCTCAACAAGTTTATTAATCTAGTTGTGGAGATTAAACATATGCACAAAACTAAAGTGTAAATATAATACAAAATAGCAGTAAAGGAATGAGCACTAACATTCAAAGGAGCAATGGATAACTGATAACTGAGTTGATCAAGGTCTATTTCATAAAGTTTATTTACCTACTTCTACATATAGACATATATGAATATATAAATATATATGCATGAATGTGTATATGTCTGCATATGTATTTGTGAGTGTATATATTTATAAATATGCATGTTTGTGCACGTATATATATAGTTATATAAATACATATAAAATATAGGTTCATATAAGTATATATGCCTATATGTGTGTATACTTTTAATGAATAAATTTTTCATGGTTCTAATACATTCATTAAATATCAAATATACTTTGAAAGATGATGATCATTATTTAGGAAATAGTATTGTATTTTAGTTGTAATTTTGGTGTTAGTTGTGTGGGTTAATAAAGAAGTTTATTTGATTCCTGTGGAATGAGGCTAGCCAGTACGGTGGAATCATTTTTACATTTTGAGCCATATGTTTCTGAATTCAAATGCTTCCTCTGTAAAATATGTGTATGGATTTTAACAAATCACTTAACTTACATGAACCTCCTTTTTAATATCTTTAAAATGCAGGCATATGATTTCTCAGGTCCCTTATAATTTTAACTTATTTCATCTGTTGTTATGTAACAGACATTTATTGATATAACATTTTATCTTAATGTGCAATATTATATCTATCAATATGTAGTTTTTATTAATATATTACATGATACTCTAAAATGCTTGTGAGAATTAAATGGACTACTGAAGGCACACAAAATATCTGACAGACTCTGACATGCTCTGTGTAGGGATAATATTCAAGAGACTGGTCTCTCTTCAGCAACTGGACAGCACTTCCCTCTGGAGAGAGTCAGAAGGTTGGTGCTATTAGAACTTCCAACTGAAAGCAGGTTTAATCTCTGTTTCTTTGAGGATATATATATTTTAATATCTTCTTGATGGTTTATTAATAATATTGATCTGACAGCGAATTAATACAGATGATCTTGAATTGATTTGGAATTAATCTCAGGCAAGAGTTGATGATTAGCCTGACAAAAATGTCCTCAGCCAGGAATCAAGTTCAACTGTCAGAAATGGACAGTGAGAATTCTTCTTGGAGATGATGGACTAAAGTAGAATCAGTTCTTAGCAACAGGTGTAAGTGTCTTTTTAAAACCTCCATGTCACTTTGGGTGAAAGCCCTGTAGGTTTTGAAGTTGCTTTAAATGCTGTTTGAGAACATTCCAGCAGCTTCCTCGATAGAGTGATAGAGGCAGCTGAGACAATATTAGGCCTCTGAGATGTACATGCCCCAGAAACAATTGATCATATTTGTAGACAATTTGTGAAAGGTGCATAAATACCTGTGCAAAACTACTTTAGGCAGAACTGTCCCAAGTGGTAATCATTGCCACTGAAAGATATGAGACAGCATGCTTCCTATATACATGATTCAAAGCAAAAGGAAGCAAGGGCAGCCAGGCAGTCAAACTCAGACAAAGATGAAGTTATTTCAGACCTTAGGAAACAGCTCAAGCAGGCAAAGAAAGAAAAGAAAATAGAAGAGATAAAGAATTTTGCCCTCCAGGCCAGTAGGGGCAGTAGTTAATCTAGGCAACCTACTAACACTTCAAAACCAAAATCCTTTTCTCCTCATTCCTACCTTTGTAACAGATTAAGCCATGTAGTGAAATTTTGTAAATTTAAACAACAAATTGACTTTGGCAAGAATGACAACTCCAGCCAGAGAGACAGGGGTGCAAAAGAATATGCTACAATTCAAAATTGTCCTAAAAATAATAATGCTGGGAAAATTGAGTATAATAAGCATGATGGTCAGTGCTGTAGCCATTCATGCAAGAAATATAATCAGTCTCCATCCCTCGAAGAAATGGAGAGATATTTGCAATTGGAAGGAAAACCAAAATTGATATGAACCGAGATACCCCAAAACAGAAAGGTCTGTTGATTGTGATATGGATGTTAAGATATATAGTCTGAATGGGGTAGATAATTCTCAAAGACTGGGCACAAGAGAGCATATGTCTCTAGCAAGCTACACAGAATACAAAGATATTTCTGTGGCAGAAGATCCACAATGGGAGGACATAATGCAAATGCGTAGAGAGATATATGGGACTAGTCAGGATGACTATAAAAGGGGTCAGCTTTCTCATTCCACCACAAAGGATTGGATGAGAAGCATAGGGACTCTCCAGGAATTTGCAACAGCTTGCATCAAGAAGCTTTGCAATCTTGGGTGGAGTTATCAAAATCTCAAACTCCTCTCTTTATTCAAAGTTTAAAACAATGGGGCAGCTTGGATAAAGAACAAAGTGGCAGGGATTTACAATGTATTCAGGAAAGAGTATCATTTGTAACCTGGAGGAGTCAGATCCCAATTTCCAAACCCATTCACTTGCTTTAGACACAAAGTCTGAGAATGAGGTTAGAGAGCAATACCAACAGAATGTTGGCAGAGGTTTAACTTTAAAAGTGCAGCCCACTGAGTTATAGGGTGCTGGCAGCTGCTAAGGAAACTCTACACCTACCTTTCTCAACCCCTTAGCTGAAGAATTCAAACCAGAAGCTGGGGAAAGGGAGAGGGTGCAGTTGTCATCTCCAGTAGCTAGTGAGCTTACTAAGAACATCAATGAAGTCTGCTCAGTGGTTGGAGACACAAACCATCTGACTTCAGCCACAGAGACTTCAGGGCTAGATAGTGAACTCCAGTCAGCTTCTGAGTCAGGAGTTGTACCAGAGGTGTGGAAGGGAACACAGACTATCTATCAAACATTCCCTGATACAACTGATGGGAAAACTTCTGATTTGGGGCTTGGCAGTTCACTGTTCACTAGATAACAGAGTGGATGGTGAATCAGATCAAACCTCCATTTCTGCAGCCCTTAGTAAGAGCCAGCCTGAAGATTCCATAAGCTCTGCACAGCTAGTAACCTCGGTTACAGATTCTCCAGCTCTCAGTGAGAGAGAGAGAGAGAGAGAGAGAGAGAGAGAGAGAGAGAGAGAGAGNGAGAGAGAGAGAGAGAGAGAGAGAGAGAGAGAGAGAGAGAGAGAGAGAGAGAGAGAGAGCGAGCTCTCTAATCCTGCATTCTGTACTGATAACTTTTCTAAACTAGACTTGCCTGATGGTGCTACAGGAAGTCCGGGTTTAGCTGACAATGACCAAGCAAGACTTAAAGAAGTGCTTGCAAATAACCATACATGTAACTGGATCGAAACCAAATGCACAGATAAAACTGAGGATTCTTTATTACCCCTAGTACCAGGGAAGTCCAATAGAAATGGGGAACCCCTTGTTACCTTAGAAATCGGGGGGGAGGTATGTTATGATGGACTCCTGGATACTGGTGCAACTTGCTCCATTCAGCACGAGGCACCAAAAGGGTGCCAATATCAGGGTACCTTGAGAGTGAGAGGAGCTTCTGGGATAGCTCAACAAGTCCCAAAGCTAAAAGTAAAAATGGTAAAATTTGGCTCTCTAACTCTCGATAGCACCTTTTTATTGATGCCATTGTGTCCTTCCAAACTCATGGGGTGGGATCTCTTCTGTAAATTGGCTGCCACCATCCAATGCAAACGAGATGGGCAGATATATCTCTACCTACCCAAGAGATATCTGAAACACCACCTTATTTTATTTTTAGACTCATGTAGTGAGGAACCAACTTACCAAGAAAATGATGACATCTATGAGGTTCCCAATGACATTACTGATTATGTATGGGCTAAAAATTCTAATGAGGTGGGCAGGATTTTGCCTGCAGAACCAGTAAGAATAGAGGTAAAAGAAGGTTTACCACCAAGAATTCCTCAGTTCAGACTAAGCCAAGAGGCAATCAAGGGAGTGAAACCCATCATAGAGAGTTTATTGCAGCAGGGTATATTAAGATATGGCTTCTCACAATACAACACTCCAATCATGCCTGTGAAGAAAGCCAAACTTTCTCCTGATAGGAAGACTCAATGGTGTTTAGTACAAGACCTCAGAGCTATTAATGACCATGTGCAAAAGACCTATGCTGTGGTACAAAGTCCGTCTCAAATCATAGCAGCCATACTACCTGAAGCTGCTTGGTTTACTGTTTTGGACCTGAGCTCTGCATACTTCTCTGTTTCCCTACACAGAGACATTCAGAAACTGTTTGCCTTCACATGGGAGGGCACATCCCTCCAATGGACCCATTTTCCCCAGGGTTTTTCAGATTCAGCTTCAGTCTTCTGCCAAATCTTGGAGAGACCTTTAGTCGATCACTTTCCAAGACAGCAAGATGGTACATTATGTTGATGACATCCTGCTAATGTCACCATCTGCTGAAGTCTACTATACAGACAGTGTGCACTTGATTAAAGAGCTAGGCAAAAGGGGCCATAAAATTTTGAGATCAAAGCTTCAATTTGTGAGGAAAAAAGTTGATTCTTTAGGATTCATCTTAGAAAATGGCTCCAGAAGCATTTTCCAAAAGAGAACACAAGACATATAGAGGCTGAGCTTGCTTAAGACCAAGAGGCAGCTCAGGGCAATCATAGGAGTAACAAGTTTCTGTAGAAACTGGACTCCAGGTTATGCTCTCATCGCTAAACCTCTGATAGAGCTAACCAGGAAGGAAGTTCTAGAACAGTTAAAATTATCTAAAGACCATATTCATGCTATAGAGAAACTAAAATCACTCACTCTATCAGCACCAGCCCTAATTATCCTTGACCATAATAAACCATTCCTCCTTTATGTACTTGAGGACAAAGGGATAGCCTCTAGTGTTCTCACTCATTCATTTGGGAATACCCTTAGTCCAGTTGCCTATTACAGCTCAAAACTAGATTCAGTGATCTGTGGATTGCCAAGTTTTGTTTGAGAGCTATTGCTACTGTAGCCATCATGATTAGAAAAGCATCTTCCTTGGTATTAGGGGGTGAGCTGAAAGTATTTTCCCCACACCAGGTGGAATCTACTCTAAGAAACATCACGCTTCAAGCTTTCACCTCCCAAAGACTATCACAATACCAAGCAATCTTGTTGGCTAATGAAAATATCACATTTCACCAGTGCAGAAACTTAAATCCTGCAACTCTGATCCCAGATTTACCTCTGGAAGGAGAAAGTCTACACATCTGTGAGGATGCACTTAACACTGTGCATAAGACAAGGGAAGAGTTATCCAACAAGCCCATAGAAACCCCAATTTGACATTGTTCACAGATGGATCATCATATCTATTAGACAATCAGAGATTTACTGGAGCAGCCGTAGTCTCAGCCTCTGAAACCCTCTGGTACTCATCGTTGCCACCCACTATGAGTGCTCAAGGGGCAGAATTAGTCGAATTGGTTCACACTCTGAAGTTTGCCAAAAACTGGAAAGTGAACATTTTTACAGATTCCTGGTATGCTTTTGGAGTGGTACATCATTCTGGAGAACTCTGAAAGAATCGAGGCTTCATAACATCAAATGACAAACAGATAGCATATGGACATTTGATAAATCAGTTGTTAAACGCACTCCAACTACCAGCCCAAGTATTTGTAATTCATTGCAGGGTTCACACCAAGATCCAAGGGCCAGTGGAATCAGGGAATAAATGTGCAGACATTACAGCCAAATTCAGGGTGAGGAATGGACCACCTACAATTCTAAACTTAACCTTGGTGGAGGAAGATGATCTCAAAAAAAGCATACTCCCCAAAGGAAGTGAAGGATTGGAAGAAACACCATGGTGCATACTTAGCTAACTGAGTTTGGCTGGGAGCAAATGGAAAACCTATGTTGCCCAAATCCCTATATTTCACCTTCTGCAATGCATTCCAACCATGAAGCACATTATGGAAGTCTGGGCCTGGCAGATTCTATAACTAAGTATTGGAATGCAAGGGACATATATGAAGTTGCAATGAGAGTTTATCAAAGGTGCAGAATTTGTATGCAATTCAGACTGATACCAAAGTCCACAGTCTGGGAGGAAACCACTAGCCTATACACCATTTGAATGCTTACAAATCGATTACATCACTATGCCAAGGTGTCAGGTCTTTAGATATGCATTAGTGATAGTGGATAGATTAACCAAATGGCCAGAAGCTTTCCAAGCCAGGCACAGTACATCAGCATTTGTTGTGAAAGTCTTCCTGAGAGAATTAATGCCCATATTCTCTATTCCACTACACATTGCCTCATATTCTGGTTCCCACTTCACAAACAAGATTTTAGCTACAGTTTATGAGACCTTAGGAGTTAAACAGCATCTCAAAGCTGTATACAGACCCCAGTCAAGTGGACAGATTGAAAGAGTGAATCAATCTTTGAAGACCCTAGTACATAAATCTGTGCAGAATCATATATGAAATGGCCTGATGCATTACCATTGACACTATTCCATCTCAGATGCCAACCCAATAGCATAACTCACTTATCACCATTTGAAAGGCTATATGGCCATCCACCGTAACATGGCAAGTCACCTTAAAGCATCCATAAACTACATCTGAGTGTGGAATGCAAGCTGTATGAATATATTAAGTTACTCAAACAGCGTTTAAACCAACTTCATAAACTGGGCTTGATACATAAAAGAGTTCCCTTTGATTTTAGTCTACACAAATTCCAATCTGGAGATTATGTTTACATCAGAAACTTCACTAGGAAATCTGTATTAGAAGCTAAGTGGCATGGTCTGTAACAAGTAATCTTGATGACCCCTAGTGCAATGAAGGTTAAAGGGAGGGATCCTTGGTTCATGTCATTCATGTCAAGCCGGGAAAAGATATGTCCCAACAACAACAGCAAGACCCAGTCATTATACAGCATAAGAATCAAGTAGCACCAACCAACCAGCCAAATAAGTCCACAGAAAGTCCATGACCTATGCATAAGACCACAGAATCAGAACAAGAATCAGAACAAGAATTAGAGTAAGAATCAGAACCAGAGTTAGATCAAGAGTCAGTGAACAGGCAGATATTACACCCAATGTTACACCAAAATGATTATACCAAACCCAATTACAACTTAGAAGAAGCATCCATAAACCATCATGACAATGAAGAAGAATCAGTGGCAGAAGAAGACATAACATCAGATTTTCAATCAATCCAAAACGTAGACAGTGATATCGATGAATAAATGAAAGCACAAAAGACATTAAGACAAATTCCTTGTTACCTGTAATCATCTTTATTAACCGCAAGAAAAAAAGAAAGAAGAAAAGATTAATCACAATTCATGGACATTTAACTTTGTTTGTGACACAAATCAAAGCCCCAGAACATCAGTTCCTATGCAAGTTGACGAGCAAGTGTGGTAACATCAAACGACACAAGGGAGGCGTTGCTGATTTCGTGGATCATCACAAGGACAGCAACCCCGAGGACTACAAAGGACAAATGTGACCTGAATACACAATCACTGTATGGGACAACCGCACTGTGAAGAGGAGCATTGGATCAGCATTGAACCCATGCATTTGGAGAACACAACTTACACCCAACAGAATTCTCACTGCACCCAACACTTTAGAAATCCATCCACGCAGTACATGCAATTTGCAGAAGAATTCCAGAGGAGTAAGTATGTAACACTTCATCACATGGGCAGGTCACACTGGACAACACATAAAACGTTTTCTGACTTCACATATACATGTGAAACACTTAACTTACACTTAAGAGAGAAGGGTTTGTCTGCCTTAGTTTAGAGTTTCCTTTTACTTTGGTTCAGACAGCTTCTACCCAAATCACCTGACACTTCTTTTAAAAGAATGTAAATATGTAAATGTTTACTTACTAATCCTTGGCAATAAGTTTTACTAACACACAGGATCAGCTTAGTTAGTCTCATAAGCTAGAAGAGGGACAGAATTTTCTCACTTTCTTTGTATATATTGTACATAGTTTAAGCCTATGGTTTAATCAAAAGACTTATAAATAGTGTTAGACTTACTTATTCTTACTAATGGTTCTAACATAGGCATAAGCGTACTAACTTATTGATATACTAACTTTAGGAAAATTAATTAGAATTTAGAAGCTTGCAGAAATTTTCTTAGTTGATACTTTTGTTGTTAGTTCATGAAATTAGAAAAGTACATAGAATTTATTACTTTGTTTTAGTTTGCAAATGTTAGCTTTAAGATTGTTTGTGAATATTTGCATTTAATCTGTTTTTCCTTTCTGTTCAAAATTTTTGCAAAATTTAAATCCCCATTTCTTTCCTATGCCTTTCCCATAACCTGTCTTAGTTTTAGCTTAGATTAGTCTTAGCACAGATTAGGAGCTAGAAACCCCTTTCTTATTTTGCAAAAAGTTAATTAGGGATAAGAGCATAGTTGTAGTTTAGTTAATGTAAGAGTAGAATTCCTCAAGATCTTAGGGTCCAAGAAATATTGCAAGGTGCAAATTTCCAAAAGACAAATGAGCAGATTTTAATGCAGGGTTGCAGCAAATGCTCTTACTTTTGCAAACCAACTATAGCAGCCCTAACAGTTGGAAGGGATGGAATGTTGACCCTGGACTCACGGCAAAAACCGTTGGAGCCTGGGAGTATTCCTACAGAACCAACTGAGGGGCCTTTTCCTTTGGGGCTCTTGGGCTTTGCCTGATTTCCCTTGACCTCTCCCTTGACTTCTGGTTATTCCCTGGATTTCCTCATTGGGCCCTGGGAGGAAGGTCTTTTTGGTGGGTGGGAATTGTGGGAACTAGCTTCTATAGGCAGGCAGGGACAACCTAAACAAAGCCATCACCTTATCTGGTAATCTGCTAACCCTTATTACCTCAGGGCAGTGAAATTATTCCTGACTGAGGGAGCCAGTTTCCCTCAGCCTGACCCCACTCTTCTGTGACCCTTCCTCAGCACCAGCTTCTCCCCTAGTAGCAGTAACCAGACCTCAAACCCTTTTCCCTCAGTTTACCCTTGGCTTTAATAAACCCCTTTGGTTTTTATACAAAGAGCTTCAGGTGAATCATTGTACCCACTACTAAGGCAAAGGCTGAAGAGGGAAAGAAATAACTTTCATTTATTTCTTGAGGGCTAAACCAGGCATCCATCTTGGGCAGGAAGTGGTCCAGCTTTCACTTCCTGTAGGTTTCATTTTCTTACTGTCAGGGAGGGATCTCTTTACTCCTCTCCTCAATGGACCTTAGAATAACAGCAGGAGGCTGAATAAAACCTTCAGCAAGGCTCACACAATTTCTGACTTACCTAAATTACTTTGTACTAAGAAAGATCCTCCCTTCCCTGAAGACCCAGCTGACATTGATTAGCAGCCTATCATACTCCCTTTTAATCCATAACACAGGTAACTATTTTTAATTTGAAGATAACAGGGATATCTTGAGGGGTGAGGATCAAGGATTGATGGGTGAGAATAGAGGTTAAAAGGATTAAACTAAACTAAAAACTAATTGATAAACAGCTAGGCAGATCCCTTTAGGGAAAAGCCTTAAACAAAATCCTGTCACACTGGCTTGGCAATATTAGGCTAGTAGCTGAACTACATTTGGCTGGTTATAGATTTCTTTTGATCTTCAGAGATTACTTTCTTCATGGTTTTGATGAATATGGTTGTTGATGATGATCCAATATAAATCATATTTCTGTATTGAATAATTTGACCTAAGTAGCAGACCTCTAAATGTGACAGCTAACAAGTTTGTGGTGAAGCTTCTTGGTTTGGCTAGAGAGCTTTTTCCCTTCCACCCTTTTCCACCCACATAACTCACAACTGAGTCAACTTTGCCTTGAGGTGGTCTTCTATTTATAGTGGTACTCCAATGGTTAAAATCTGCTACAGTTGGCACAAGATGACTACTGGCAAAAGCTATTTACATCTATAAAATACTTTTGACAAAAAGAAATGAAAATCAAAACCAGTATCTGAAAGCTAAGAGTGAATGACAAAACAAAACTAATAAATACAGGTCATAACTTTTAGTCCCCCCTCACCTTAGTATTTCTGTTCAGTATGTATAAGCAAATGGAATATACAGTGTGTATTGAGTAAGAAAATCACATGAAATTGTGCCTTAAAATAACTTTTCCTTTTATTTCCTTTTTTCCATTTATATTACCACTACCTTGGTGCAGGCTCTCATCACATTATCTCATTCTTGATCTCCTACAATAGCATTCTGGTTGATAGCATTGTCTCTAATCTCAAGTCTTTATACCAATCATAAACAAGGCTAACCCCTGTCCCCACTTATATTCTATGGACTTCTTATTACCTTTAGAAACAAATAAAATTATGGCATATTTAATCTTCAAAGATTTTTGTAAACTAGTTCCTTCTTTCCTTTTCACTATTCTTACACTTCATTCCTCTCCACATTAAAGTGACCTGCTTGTTATTGTTTGATAGGATATTTCAACTTTTTGACTTTTCATTGACTGATCCCAAAGCCTGGAGTACTTTTTATCCTCATCTCTGCTTTCTGTTTTACTAGGCATTTTTCATGACACACATGAAATTCTACCTTTGATTTTCCTAGCTAAACAAAGGTCCCTGCACCCACCAAGTACCTTCCCTTTTATATTCTGATGCATGTACACCATATATATTTTATATGAAAAATTATTTATATGTTTGCCATCACTCCACATTCTCTAATCTGGATTTCAGATTGTGAAGACAATGTTCTGTGTTATACTTTTCTTTGTATCTCTAGGGTTTAGGGCAATGCCAACCACATTGGTACTTATGACTAACTGGCTTCTGAATCAATTATTAGAATTGTAGATGGTTAATTTTAATATTCATGTATTCAAGAAAATAAGTACAGTCACATGAATTTATCATCAAAGTACTTATTTATTGTGACTGTACAAGACACTTACATGAAAATGGATCATTCATCGGTTATAAACTGAATACTCCTTGACATGAGGAAGAAAATCTTTACTTTTTATATTTAGTATGCTTTTAGTTCATATTTCTCCCTACCCCGAAAAGGGAACTTTAAACTATAATGACTCCCAATAGATAAGTACTTTGCTATTTTTAAAATCACTTTATATGCTCCTCTATAAAATTATGTTGAATTTTATCTATAGCTCATGATTTTTTAAAATTGAACATTTCAATAAAGCAACAACTAAAGGCAGAGGAAAAGAAAAGGTAGCAATTCATGGGGATGACCTAAGACAAAATTATTGTATCCAACCTTGAGAAACATTGATAAATAGTAAAGTATTTGTCAAATAGTCAAAGAATATATACTGTGGAGGAAGAGATATAACACAAAGTCAAGTAAGATATGTCAAAAAGTTTAAATGCTTTTACCAGATGAAGGCAAAGAAATAGCCAAGAGTTGACATTGGGGTGAAAGTTTACTCTGCATCCTCATCAATGCTAACCTAATATGTCTAAAAACTCTACTTCCCTGTCATCCAAACTGAGCAAACATATGTTATACACCTAGTGGTTACAATGACTTAAGATGGCAAAAAAAGTTAAAGTTCTAAAAGAGTATATATTCTTAGGGGAAAGACAAGATAAAAACAGGTATACATATTGCAGATACAATGTAATCTATGGATAAGCAAAGACAATAACTATGTGTACTAGTAAGACCTCAAGTATAAAATAGTACTTGAAGGAATATTGGAAGAAACCAAGAGTCAAAATGATAGAGGTGAAGGAAAGAACATTTAACAACAACAACAACAACAACAACAACAACAACAACAACAACACATTTATATGGAACTTAGTATGTAATAGGCACTGTGCTAAATACTTTAAAATTATTATCCCATTTGATTCATACGGTTTCCCAGAAAAGAAGATTCTATTACTAGTCTTATTTTATAAATGAAGAAACTGAGTTAAACAATGGCTAAATGACTTTCTGAGTTTCACACAGCTAGTATTTAAAGCTAGATTTGATCAGAATTCTTTCTGACTCCAGTCCTACAGGTTTTTACACAACACCACCTAGCTGCATTGGATCTTGAGTCAGGATGCTAAGTTAAAATCCTGCCTCAGATAGTTGTTTTCTAACCCTTGGAAAGTCACTTAAGTTTTGCCTCAGTTTCCTTACCTTAGTATCATTATAGTATTTATCTCACAAGATTGTTATAAATATAAAACAAAATGATAATTGTAAAGCAGTTTGTAATCCTAAAAGTGTTATATAAGTGCTTATTATTTATATAATCTATGAAAAGGAATAATTTTTAAAGAAAAAAGGCTTGAAAAGTAACATGAATCCATACTTTTTAAAGTTTCAGTGGATAGGAGTGATAATAATTATAGAAAAAGTCATGGAAAGATGATCTAGTCCAATCATAATTTTCAATTACATTCGGTGGCAGTTCAAGCTAATGAAATACTGTGTATCTATTACAGTGACATAGCTAGTCCCATGGAATCAAATATAGTCAATCATTCTGGGTAGTCTCATCCACTCAATCTGGATATTTATAATCAAGAAATATTTCTGTATAATTCTGTTTAGTACAGAAGTTTAAGTAGGACTACTGAAACCCAGAAAATATAGCACTGGATTATGTGTTGGATGACAAAGCTTTCATTGTTTTTTTAAATATATTTTTAAAAATTCTCTATTATACAGGATTGCACATTTAACAATATTGATACCTTTTATAGCATCTATCATTGCTTCCTATCACTGATGCTCCCTAATGCACAATTTTTAAGATGAAAAAGAAACTATCAGACAAAAATTTGGTAGCATAAAGAAATCCACACTCATTCTGCCTTTTAAATATAATATTTCTCTGGTAATTACTCAATAATTACATATTAAGCATCTAGTGTGTGCCAGGAACTGTGTTAGATTGTAATGACATGTTTCAGATTATATCAGTCCTCCAGAATTGTGATTTGTATGATTATGGATCATTGTTCTAAAATTTCTCACAGTTGTTTTTCTCTCTAAGCTGACTGTCATTGTATTAATTGTTCTCCCAGATCAGGTTACTTGAATGAATCAGTTCTTAAATATCTTCTCTTTTCCCTCAGACACTTGTTATGTATTATTTCTAATGGCACAATTATCCATTATGCTATTATAACATCATTTTTCAGTCATTTCCAAATGGGTAGACAACCATCTAGTTTCTAGTTATTAGCCAACAATATAGTGTTTTTTTTCTAAATATGTTATATACATGGGCATTTTTGCTCTTTCATCAGTTCTCTTTGGGTTAGTATTTGGAAATGTTTACAGAGCAGAATTCAAAATTTTTTTTGGTAATTGTTTTCTTAAATGTTTTCACTAATTTACAACTTCAACAACAATGTGCTAGTGGATCCTGCTGGGGGAATTGGTGGTGGCAGCACCAGTGGCTACAGAGCCCATGGACTCTAGCAATTGAATCAGGGGATACTAATGATTTCTGGCCAAAATATCAAAATAAGAAACACTCAAAGCCCATCAACCACCCATGACAGAACAACAACAACAACAACAAAAAAGCTTTAAAGTTAATACTGGAGCAGGAGAACCAGAAGAAGAAGGGGTAAAGCAGTGCTTCAGCCCTGAACAATCGTGGGAGACAGAAAAAAGGACTCATCTCAAAGGGATAGAATGTGTGAGTGTTGAAAAAGCTTCAGAAGAACTCCGATGCCATATAGCGCAAGTGGAAGGGCAAAGAGCATAGCCAGATTGGTCCAAACTCAGCAGGGTAAGAAAAAACAAAACAAAACGGTGCAATATAGAATAAGCAGCAGTGGGAGGAAAGTGGCAATGGCCCTGCATAATCAAGCTGGATGAGAGGCCAGGAACAACTAAGTGCAGGCAATAGTGGGAGGAGCTCAGTCCATGAAGTTTCAACCTTAATGTAGTGATGCAGAATCCAATTCGAACCAGCTGAACTGAACAGCTACAATCTTCCACAGAGCAGGACAAAACCTGGCTACTTCTGCAGAGTGCTCAATCTGAGACCAAGGTAATTGAGCTGATCCCAGATGCAGTACATGCATGGAAGAAATACTTCTTCCACACCAATATAGAATTACAATTCAATCAATCTATAGACAAAATTAAGAGAAAAAATAACCTCTAAGTAAGCAATGGTCAGAGAAAAAGCCTGCTGCTAGAAAAATGGATCAAGCAGAGAAAAGACCAGTATTCAAGCTCAGAAGAGAAAAGCAATATAAAAGTTAAATCATGTGAAGCCTCAAAGGAAAGTGTGAACGAATGTGAAGTCCAAAATGAAACCAACGAAGCATTCCAACAAAGGCTAGAAAACCAAGTAATGAGAAACTTAGAAGAAAAATTAGAAAACAGAATGATAGAAAAAATGAACAGCTTAAAACAAAAACTTACAATTCCTCAGAGGAAAATAATTCACAAAAATAGGTAGTACCAACAAGGAAATGGCTCCCTAATAATGAGAACTGGAAAAATGAAAGCTAACAACTTCAAATTGGGTATAAGGAGATGATATTTAAAAATCAGGAGGAAAAGGAGGAATACCCTGGGGAAAGAAAAAAGGAAAGAAAGTTGAGGGTAAACTATCTTATATGAGAAAGCATGTAAGATTCAATACAGTAGAAAGAAAGAAGAGTGGTGGTCATGGAAAGGGTTTAAAATCTACTATTATTGGAATTATCATAAAGTGGAAACAGAATCCACAATCTATTAACATAAAAATATGTATCATAAATTGGGAAAAATCTTTATAGTAATTCTCTGACAAGGGCTTTATTTCTCAAATATATAGAGAACTGAATCAAACTGATAAGAATACAAAGTCTTTCTCAAAGTGCAATTAACAAATGAAGAAACTAAAATTATAATTAGTCTTTGAAAAATGCTCCAATTCACTATGTATTGGAGAAATGCAAATTTAAAAAAATATAAAATTAAGCATCTGAGAAACTCCCTCATGCCTATCAAACTGGATAACATGACAAAGAAGAAAAGTAACAAAGGAGAGGATGTGAAACAATTAGGATTCCAATACAATGCTGGTGATGATACAAACTGATGTAACCATACTGGAACACAATCTAGAGACATTTCCAAACAGCCATCAAACTATGTGCAGACACTTTGACCCAGAAATAACAGTAGTAGATCTGTAACCCAAATAGAACCAATAAAAAGGATCAGTTAGTACCAAAAATAATTGTAGCAGTTTTTTTTTTGTATTGGCAAAACATTAGTAATGGAGGGAATACTCATCAAATTGAGAATGGCTGAACAAGTTGTGATATATAATTTTGTTGGAACACTCTTTTTCTTTAAAAAATATTGAACAGGGTGATTTCAGAAGACATAAATTCATGACAGAAAAATGAGCAGAAGTAGGAAAACATTGTACACAGTAACCACAATATTGTAATGATGATCAACTGTGAAAGACTTAGCTCATCTCAGCAATACAGTGATTCAGGACAATTATGAAGGATATATGAAAAAGAATCATATCCACTTCAAGAGAAAGAACTAAATAATTTTGAATGCAAAATGAAGTATACCATTTTCCTTTATTTGTCTTTTTTTTGTATCTTGTTATGGAAATGTTTCACATGACTTCATGTCTATACTAATATAAAAGAACTTGCTCACTAAAGAGAGAGACAAAGAAGGAAAGACAATTAATTTTTTTAATGATACTGATATTTTTACATGATGAGAAATATTTATATATTTATTTTTTAATTTAGAATGTTTTCCATGGTTACATGATTCATGATTCTTCCCACCACTCTTCCATCACCCCCTCCTGGAGATGACAAGTAATTCCACTGAGTAATACATGTTTCATTGTTTAAAACCTATTTCTATATTATTTATATTTACAATAGAGTGATCTTTTAACATCAAAACCCTAATCATATCCACACCAATTGATCATGTGGATACCTGATTGATCCTCTGTTTTTCTTCTGCATTTCTACTCTGACAATTCTTTCTCTGGATATGGATAGTGTTCTTTCTCATAAGTTCCTTTTGGTAATTGCATTTCTGACAGAAGAAAAGTCTATTACATTCAATTGTGCCACATTGTATCAGGCTCTGTGTAAAATGTTTTCTTTGTTCTGCTCGTTTTGCTTTTCATCAGTTCAGTTCACATAGAAATCTTCCAGTTTGGGGGGCAGTTGGGTGGCTCAGTGGATTGAAAGCCAGGTCTAGAAATGGTAGGTCCTAGGTTCAAATCTGGCCTCAGACACTTCCTAGCTGTGTGACCCTGGGCTAGTCACTTAACCCCCATTGCCTAGCCCTTCCCACCCTTCTACCTTGGAGTTAATACACAGTATAAACTCTAAGACGGAAGGTAAGTGTTTAAAAAAAAAGAAATTCTCCAGCCCATCATTCATTTCATCACAATAGTGTTACATCACCATAAGATACCACAATTTGTTCAGTCATTCCCCAATCAGCACAAAAAACAGAGCTAAAAGTATTCTTGTGAAAGTACTTTTCCTTGTTATCTTTTTGGTGTATAAACCCAGCAGTGATATGGCTTGATCAAATGGCAAGCATTCTTTTAAAGCCCTTTGTGCAAAATTCCAAATTGCCCTCCAGAATATTTGGACAAACTCACAACTCCACTAGTACTGTATTGTTGTCTCATTTTTGCCACTTCCCCTCCAACTTTTATCACTTTGTGGTCATATTGGCCAGTCTACTATGTGTAAGGTGGTACTTCAGAGTAGTTTTTATTTGCATTTCTCTAATCAGGAGGGATTTAGAACACTTTTTTATGTGCTTATAGATATTTTTCATTTCTTCATATGAAAACTGCCTATTAAAGTCCCTTTACCATTTGTCAATTGGGAAATGGCTTGATTTTTTTTTTGTAAGTTTAAATTTGTTGCTTATATACTTCGGAAATTAAACCTTTTTTAAGAGAATTTTGTCATGAAAATGTTTTCCAAGTCTTTTAACTTCCTTCTAATTTTGGTTGCATTAGTGTTGTTTGTACAAAACCTTTTTAATTTGTTATAATCAGTCATTCATTTTACTTTTCATAATGTTCTCTGTCTCTTGTTTAGTCTTAAATTCTTTCCTTTACCACAGATCTGACAGATATATAATTCTATGTTCACTTAACTTATTTACATTTACACTTTCTATATTTAAATCACTTACACATTTTGAATTTATCTTGGTATAGGGTGTAAGATCTTGATATAAACCTAATTTTTCCCCATACTATTTTCTATTTCCCAGCAGTTTTTGTCAAATAGTGTGTTCTTATCCCAAAAGCTGGGTTCCTTGGGTTTATTGAATACTAGCTTACTGAGGACATTTGCCTCTAGTCTATTCCATGAATCCACCCTTCCGTCTCTTGGTCAATACCATAATGGTTTGAGGACCACTGTTTTTAGTACAGTTTAAGATCTGGTATTGCTAGGCCCCCATCCTTAACATTTTTTTCCATTATTTCCCTTGATATTCTTGATCACTTTTTCTTCCAGATAAACTTTCTATATTTTTTCCTAATTCTATAAATTTTTTTTGTTATTTTGATAGGAATGGTGCTGAATAAGTAGGTTAATTTGGGTAGGATCGTCATTTTTCTTATATTAGCTCATCCTAATCATGAGAAATGAAAATTTTTTCAAATTATTTAGATCTAGATTTTTTTTAAATTTTAAACATTTATTAAAATTCATTTTTAACATGGTTACATGATTCATGCTCTTACTTTCCCCTTCACCCCCCCGTATTCCCCCCTCCCATAGCCAACACACATTTCCACTGGTTTTATCATGTGTCCTTGATCAAGATCTATTTCCAAATTGTTGGTAGTTGCATTGGTGTGGTAGTATCAAGTCCACATCCTCAATCATGTCCACCACAACCCTTGCGTTCAAGCAGCTGTTTTTCTTATGTTTCCTCTCCTGCAGTCCTTCCTCTGAATATGGGTAGCGTTCTTTACCATAAATCCCTCAGAATTGTCCTGGGTTTTTGTATTGCTGCTGGTACAGAGGTCCATTACATTCGATTTTACCATAGTATGTCAGTCTCTGTGTACAGTGTTCTTCTGGCTCTGATCCTTTCACTCTGCATCAGTTCATGGAGGTCTTTCCAGTTAACCTGGAACTTCTCCAGTTTGTTATTCCTTTTAGCACAATAGTATTTCATCACCAGCATATACCGCAATTTGTTCAGCCATTCCCCAATTGAAGGACATACCCTCCTTTTCCAGTGTTTTGCCACCACAAAAAGCACAGCTATAAATATTTTCCAATAAGTCTGTTTAACTATGATCTCTTTGGGGTACAAACCAAACAATGGTATAGCTTGATCAAAGGGCAGGCAGTCTTTTATAGCCCTTTGAGCATAGTTCCAAATTGCCAGCCAGAATGGTTGGATCAGTTCACAACTCCACCAGCAATGCATTAATGTCCCAATTTTGCCACATCCCCTCCAACATTCATTACTCTCCCCCTTCTTTCATTTTGGCCAATCTGCTAGTTGTGAGGTGATACCTCAGAGTTGTTTTGATTTGCATTTCTCTAATTATTAGAGATTTAGAACACTTTCTCATGTGTTTATTGATACTTTTGATTTCTTTACCTGAAAATTGCCTATTCATGTCTCCTGCCCATTTATCAATTGGGGAATGGCTTGATTTTTTATACAACTGATTTAACTCCTTGTATATTTGAATAATTAGACCCCTGTCAGAGTTTTTCTTTATAAAAATTTTTTCCCAATTTGTCGTTTCCCCTTTGTTTTTGACTACATTGTTTTTCTTTGTACAAAAGCTTTTTAGCTTAATATAATCAAAACCATGTAATTTACATTTTGTAATTTTCTCTAACTCTTGCTTGTTTTTAAATTCTTTCCTTTCCCAAAGATCTGACAAGTATACTATTCTGTGTTCACTTAACTTATTTATAGTTTCCCTCTTTATATTCAAGTCATTCACCCATTCTGAATTTATCTTGGTGAAGAGTGTGAGGTGTTGATCTAAACCTAATCTCTACCATATTGTTTTCAAAATTTCCCAGCAGTTTTTGTCAAATAGTGGATTCATGTCCCAAAAGTTGGGCTCTTTGGGTTTATCATACACTATCTTGCTGATGTCATTTACCCCAAGTCTATTCCACTGATCTGCCTCTCTGTTTCTTAGCCAGTAACATATTGTTTTGATGACTGCTGTTTTATAGTATAGTTTAATATCTGGTACTGCTAGGCCCCCTTCCTTCACATTTTTTTTTCACTATTTCTCTTGATATTCTTGATCTTTTGTTATTCCAAATGAACTTTGTTATAGTTTTTTCCAATTCAGTAAATAATTTTTTTGGTATTTTGATAGGTATGGCACTAAATAGGTAAATTAATTCGGGTAGAATGGTCATTTTTATTATGTTAGCTCATCCTACCCATGAGCAACCAATGGCTTTCCAGTTGTTTAGATCCAGTTTTATTTGTTTGGAAAGTGTTTTGTAGTTGTTTTTGTATAATTGCTGTGTTTGTTTTGGTACACAAATTCCTAAGTATTTTATATTGTCTAGGGTAATTTTAAATGGTGTTTCTCTTTCTACCTCTTGCTGCTCTAATGTGTTGGAAATGTATAGAAATGCTGATGATTTATGTGCATTTATTTTTTATCCTGCAACTCTGCTAAAGTTGTTGATTATTTCTACAAGCTTCTTAGTTGATTCTCTAGGATTTTTTAAGTAGACCATCATATCGTCTGCAAAGAGTGATAGCTTAGTCTCCTCATTGCCTATTTTTCTACCTTTGATTTCTTTTTCTTCTCTAATTGCTACTGCTAGTATTTCTAGTACTATGTTGAATAATAGAGGTGATAATGGGTATCCTTGTTTCACTCCTGATCTTATTGGGAAGGCTTCTAATTCATCCCCATTGCATATGATGCTTGTTGATGGTTTTAGGCATATACTATTTATTATTTTTCGGAAAGGTCCTTCTAGTCCTATACTTTTCAGTGTTTTCAATAGGAATGGATGCTGTATTTTGTCAAAGGCTTTTTCAGTATCTATTGAGATAATCATGTTATTTTTGTTTGTTAGATTGTTGATGTGGTCAATTATGTGGATGGTTTTCCTAATGTTGAACCATCCTTGCATTCCTGGTATAAATCCCACCTAATCATGGTAGATGATCCTCTTGATCACCTGCTAGAGTCTCTTTGCTAGTATTCTCTTTAAAATTTTTGCATTTATGTTCATTAGGGAGATTGGTCTGTAATTTTCTTTCTCTGTTTTTTATCTCCCTGGCTTTCGAATCAGTACCATAATTGTGTCATAAAAGGAATTTGGTTGGATTCCTTCTTTGTTTATTATATCAAATAATTTGTATAGTATTGGGATTAGTTGCTCTCTGAATGTCTGATAGAATTCACTTTTGAATCCATCAGGCCCTGGCAATGTTTTCTTGGGGAGTTCTTTGATGGCTTTTCAATTTCTTTTTCTGATACAGGATTATTTAGGTATTCTATTTCTTCTGCTGTTAATCTAGGCAGTTTCTATTTTTGTAAATATTCATCCATATCTCCTAAATTGTTATATTTATTGCCATATAGTTGGGCAAAATAGTTTTTAATGATTGCCTTAATTTCCCCTTCATTAGAGGTCTCCCTTTTCATCTTTGATACTATCAATTTGGTTTTCTTCTTTCCTTTTTTTATTAGATTGACCAGTACTTTGTCTATTTTATCTGTTTTTTCAAAGTACCAGCTTCTAGTTTTATTTATTAATTCAATAGCTCTTTTACTTTCAATTCTATTGATTTCTCCGTTGATTTTTAGTATTTCTAATTTAGTTTTCATCTGGGGATTTTTAATTTGCCCACTTTCTAATTTTTTGAGTTGCATGCCCAATTCATTAATCTCTGCCCTTCTTAATTTTTTTAATATTTGCACTCAAGGATATAAATTTACTCCTGAGTACTGCCTTGGCTACATCCCACAGAGTTTGGTAGGATGTCTCATCATTGTCATTTTCTTCAATGAAATTGTTGATTGTTTCTATGATTTCTTATTTGACAAATTGGTTTTGGAGAATCATATTATTTAATTTCCAATTAGTTTTTGATTTTCCTGTCCAGGTGCCCTTACTAATTGTTATTTTTATTGCATTATGATCTGAGAAGGTTACATTTATTATTTCTGCTCTTTTGCATTTGTGTGCAATGATTCTGTGCCCTATTGCATGGTCAATCTTTGTGAATGTACCATGTGCAGCTGAAAAAAAGCTGTATTCCTTTTTGTCCCTATTTATTTTTCTCCACATATCAATTAAATCTAATTTTTCTAGGACTTCATTCACCTCTCTTACCTCTTTCTTATTTATTTTTTGGTTAGATTTATCTATATCTGAAAGAGGAATATTTAGATCTCCCACTATTATGGTTTTACTATCTATTTCCTTCTATAGCTCTGCCAGTTTCTCCTTTATGAATTTGCATGCTGTGTCACTTGGTGCATACATATTGAGCAGTGTTATTTCCTCATTGTTTATCTTGCCTTTAATCAGGATGTAATGACCTTCCCTGTCTTTTTTATTCATATCTATTTTTATTTTGGCTTTGTCAGAAATCACAATAGCCACTCCTGCCTTCTTTTTCTCATTTGATGCCCAAAAGATTTTGCTCAAGCCCTGAACCTTAAACTTGTGTATGTCCCCCTGCCTCATATGTGTTTCTTGTAGACAACATATGATGGGTTTTTGGTTTCTAATCCACTCTGCTATTTGCTTCCGTTTTATGGGAGAGTTCATCCCATTCACATTCAGCATTATAATTATCAGCTGTGCATTCGCCCACATTTTTGTATTCTCCCCTATTCCTACCCCTTCTTCTTAACCTATTTCCTTTTAAACCAGTGGTTTGCTATTAAGCTGGTATCCCTTATCCCCTCCCTTGATTAACTTCCCTTTCTACCCTCTCCCTTGTTATTCCCCTATTTTTGTTTTGAAGGCCTATTGAATTCCCTTCCCCTTCTTCTCCTCTCCCTTTTTTGACCTCCCCTCTCCCCTGCTCACCTTGGTTTGTCCCTTCTGACTTTCTCAGTAGAGTTACATAGAGTTTTATATCCCAATGGATAGTATAGCTACTCTTCCCTCTCCAAGTTAATTACGCTGAGAGTAAGGTTTAAAAATTACCTCTTGATGCTCTCTTCCTCTTCTTCTTATAATAGTATTTGTCCCCTCCCCATCCCATGCCCTCTTTTTGTGTAATAGATTATCCTATTTTAATTATTCTCTCAAGTTTCTCCTGGTGTCCCCTTCCATTCACCCTCCTCTTTCCCACCCTCCATACCATCTTAGACCATTCAGCACTCCACCCTCTCCCCATTATTCATTCTTCCAACCACTATAATAGTGAATACTCAATAGTGAATAGAGTTCACAACAAAGTATTATACATAGCATTTCTCCCCATAGGAATACAGATAATTAGATCTTACTGAGGCCCTTAAAAAGGCAAATTTAAAAAAAAATTATGAGTTTTCTTTCTTTCTTATCTATTTCTTATTTAGCTTTTCATGTTTCTCTTCATTTTTGTGGTTGGATATCAAACTTTCCATTTAGCCCTGGTCTTTTCTGTGCAAATTCTTGGAAATCTTCAGTTTTGTTGAATGCCCATACTTTCCCCTGGAAGTATATAGTCAATTTTGATGGGTAGTTGATCCGTGGTTGTAGGTCCAGCTCTCTTGCCTTTCTGAATATCATATTCCAAACTTTGTGGTCTTTTAGCGTGGAGGCTGCCAGATCTTGTGTGATCCTCATTGGTGCTCCTTGGTATTTGAATTGTCTCTTTCTGGCTTCTTGTAAGATTTTTTTCTTTTACTTGGAATCTCTTGTATTTCGCAATTATATTTCTGGGCGTTTTCTTATCTGGTTCAAATGTAGAGGGTGATCCATGGATCCTTTCAATGTCTATATTGCCCTCTTGTTGTAGAACTTCAGGACAATTTTGCTGAATAATTTCTTTTAGTATGGAGACCAACTTTCTAGTAATTTCCCCCTTTTCAGGGAGACCAATGATTCTCAAATTGTCTCTTCTAGACAGGTTTTCTTGGTCTGTCACTTTCTCATTGAGATATTTCATGTTTCCTTCTATTTTTTCAGTCTCTTGGCTTTGTTTTATTTGTTCTTGTTGTCTTGAGAGATCATTAGCTTCTAATTGTTCAATTCTAGCCTTTAAGGACTGGT
>NC_058132.1:222624201-222635146 GCF_016433145.1 Gracilinanus agilis
TTTCAGGGAGACCAATGATTCTCAAATTGTCTCTTCTAGACAGGTTTTCTTGGTCTGTCACTTTCTCATTGAGATATTTCATGTTTCCTTCTATTTTTTCAGTCTCTTGGCTTTGTTTTATTTGTTCTCGTTGTCTTGAGAGGTCATTAGCTTCTAATTGTTCAATTCTAGCCTTTAAGGACTGGTGTTCGGCTATAATCTTTTGGTTTTTGGCTATGATCTTTTGGTTTTCCTTTTCAATCTGGTCATTTCTGGTCTTCAGTTGACTTGCCTCACTTTCCAATTGAGAAATTCTGCTTTTTAAACTGTTATTTTCTTGCCTGATTTCCTTTTGAGCTACTTCCCATTTCTCTGACCAAATCTTTTCCAACTTTCTCGTCATCTCAGTTTTGAACATTTCAAGAGCTTGTGACCAGTTTTGATTATCTTGGGATGGTTCAGATGTGATTGCTTGTTTTTTCTCCTCTTCTGATTGCTCAGTAGTCTGGATTTTCTCTGTGTAAAAGTTGTCGAGTGTTAAAGATTTCTTTTTCTTGTTGTTAATCTTTTTCTCTCTCTTCTGGACTTCCTGGTTCTGGGTAGCCATCGTTAGCCCAGCAGCTTCTCAGCTTTATCCTCGTGCTCAGGGTTTGTCTGCGGTCTTTTGACTCCTGAGGTCTGAGGTCCGGTTTTTTCCAAGGTCAAGCCCCCTGGTGTACCCCCTTGCTTGATCTTCTGCAGGAGGCTCTTTTACAAGTCTCAGGGTGTTGCTTTCATAGTTGTATACCCGTCTTCACTGGTTCCCCACTCAGGGTTTCAGAGCCTTTGCTCCCACCTGTGTCCTCCTCCTCCCGCGTCTCCACTCTTGCCTGGGCTCTGTGTCCTCACTCAGAGTCCGTGTGAGTTCCTCAGCTTTTTGGGGTTCCAAATCTTGCAGCTCTCAGGAACAGGCCCTCGAGCTGCCAGTGACTAGATGGGTGCCCCAAACTTGCTCTATTTCTTTTGACCTGGCTTTAGAGCTGCAGGTGGTGTGTGTGTGTGGGGGGGGGGGTTCCTCAGCCCGTGATTTAGTGAGAGCTGTTTCACCCCTTTATAGCATGGAAATGCCCCAATTCCACGTACCTTCCACGCTGCACCCTGTTGTGGTGTCCCTCCATTCTACTGGGTTTGTTTTTTTGCCCCCTTGAGAAGTCCTGTATGTTTTGGTCAGGACAGGTTAAGCGCTGCTTTTTACTCTGCTGCCATCTTAACCTGGAACTCTCTAGATCTAGTTTTAAATGTGTGAAAATTGTTTTTAGTTGTGTTCATATAATTTCTGTGTTTGCCTTGGTAGATAGATTCCTAAATATTTTATATTGTCTAAAGTAATTTTAAATAGAGTTTCTCTTTCTAACTCCTGCTGCTGATTTTTGCTGAAAAGATACAGAAGTGCTAATGATTTAAGTTGGTTTTTCTTGTACCGTGCCTCTTAGCCTTTTAGTTGATTTTCTAGAATTTTTTAAATAGATCATTATATCATCTGTTAAGAATGATAGTTTGGTTTCCTCACTGCCTACTTTAATACCTTCAATTTCTCTTTGTTCTTTAATTGCTACTGCTAGCATTTCTAGTACAAGATTAAATAATAGATGTGAAAATGGACATCCTTACTTCCCTCCTAATCATATTGGGAAATCTTATAACTTGTCTCCATTGTAGATGATACTTAATGATGGTTTCAAATATATACTCTTTATTATTTTGAGGAATGGCCCTTCTATTCCTATATATTCTAGTGTTGTTGATAGGAACGGGTGTTGTATTTTATCAAAGGCTTTTTCTGCATCTACTGAGATGAGCATGTGATTTCTTTTAGTTTTGCTATTGATATAGTCAATAATATGGGTGGTTTTCCTAGTATTAAACCATTCTTGTATTCCTTGTATGAATCCCATCTGATCATAGTGAATAATCCTTTGATAACATGCTATAGACTTTTTGCTCGTATTTTATTTAAGATTTTTACTACTATGTTCATTAAGGAGACTGGTGTTTAGTTTTCTTTCTCTGTTTTTGATCTGCAATACTATGGAATCAATTCCTGTGTTTGTGTCATAAAAAAGAATTTGGTTAGCCTTCTTTGTTTATTTCATAAAATAATTTTATAGTATTGGGATTAGTTATCCTTTAAATGTTTGACTGAATTCACTTTTGAATCCATCTGGCCCTAGGGATTTTTTCTTAGGAAGTCCCTTGATGGCTTGTTCAATTTCTTTTTCAGAGATGGGATTAATTAAGTATTCAATTTCCTCTTTTGTTAATACAGGCAATTGATATTTTTTGTTAATATTCACTCATTTCACCTAGATCGACATATTTATTGCCATATATTTGGGCAAAATTGTTCTTAATAAATACCATAATTTGTTTTTCATTAGAGATGAGATCATCCTTTTCATCTTTGATAATACTAATTTGATTCTCTTCTGTATTTTTTAATTATATTAACCAGTACCTTTTCTATTTTATTTGTTTTTTCAAAGTACCAGCTCCTAGACTTATTTATTAGTTCAATAGTTCTTTTACTTTCAATTTTATTAATTTCACTTTTAATTTTTAGGATTTCTAATTTAATTTTATCAGGAGATTTTTAATTTGTTCTTTTTGTATATATATTTTTTTAATTTGCAAGCCCAATTCATAAATCTCCCTCTCTATTTTGTTGCTATAGACACTCAGAGATAAAAAATTTCCCCTGAGTACCTCTTTGGCTATATCCCATAGGTTTTAGTATGCTGACTCCTCTTTGTCACTATCTTTAATGAAGTCCATAATCTTTTCTATATTTTCTTTTTTGACCCATAAGTTTTGAAGAACTAGATTATTTTAATTCACCTTTCCATGAACTCTTGTTAATTATAGTTTTTATCACATTATGATCTGAAAAAGTTACATTCATCATTTCTGATTTTCTACATTTGTTGGCAATATTTCTATGACCTAATATATGTTCAATCTTTATATCTGTACCATGTACTACTGTGAATAAGGTATATATTTTTATCCCTGTTCATTTTTCCCAGATATCTATGAACTCTAATTTTTTCTAGCATTTTATTTACTTCCCTTACTGTTTTCTTATTTATTTTTCAGGTCAAATTATCTAGTTCAGAAAGGGGAATATTGAGATCCCTCAATAGGGGGATCTTACTATCTATTTCCTCCTTCAGCTCCTTTAATTTTTCCTTTAGAAATATAGATGCTATACCATCTGGTGCATAAAGGTTTAATAATATTACTTCTTTGTTTAGAAAACCTTTAAGCCAAATGTAATTTCCTTCCTTATTTTTTTCATAAGATCAATTTCTATTTCAGCTTTATCTGGTATCATGATTGCTACTCTTGCAATTTTTTTTTACTTTAGATGAAGCATAATCAATTATGCTCCAGCCTTTTACCTCGAATCTGTGTGTCACGCTGCCTCAAATGTGTTTCTTTTAAACAATATATAATAGGATTTTGCCTTTGAATCCACTCTGCTATCTACTTCCATTTCATGGGTGAGTACATATCATTCACATTCAGCATTGTGATTGCTAATATTCTATTATCCTCCATCATATTATTCCCTTTAAATCCTTCTCTATTCCCTTTCTCTCTGTTCTTCCTCACCAATATTTTTCTTTTTGCAAACTGCCACACTTTTCCCTCCCTGCAATTGCTTCCCTCTTCCCTCGTCTTATTCTCCTTCTACTTCTTTGTGGGGTATGATAGAATTCTATACCCCATAGAGTATACTTGTTTTACCCTCTCTGAGCCAGTTACAATGACAGTAAATTTAAGCATTAACTATTACCACCCTTATTCTCCCCACTCTTTAATGATTTTTCACACGTCTTTATGCTATACAATATACCCTGTTCTATCTCTGACTTCATTTTTCTCTCAGTGAAATCCTCTCTTTTAGTCCTTGATTTATTTTTACATGTTATTTTATATACATACATTTCATATCATGCATACATATCATTCCCTAGCACCATATTTACATGTATATCATGTCATTATATGCACAATATCATCAAAATTAGCTTACTTACACACCCCCTTTCTGATTAAATTCCTTCTATTTTCTTTCTTACTGAGAGTAATTTTTGAGAATTACAAAGATCCTCTTCCCATGTAAACATAAACAATTTTACCTTAATGAGTCCCTTAAATTTTTTTCTTATTTACCTTTCTAGGCTTTTCTTTTGTCTCCTGTTTGGACTTCCAGTTTTTTGTTTAGATCTGGCATATTCCTCAGGAATGCATGGAAATCTTCTATCATATTGAATGACCATATTTTCCCCCTGAAAGAATATCTTCAGTTTCCTGGATAGGTGACTCTGAGTTGTAAACCCAAATCTTTTGCCTTCCTGAATATCATATTCCATGTCTTTTGATCCTTTAATGTAGAAGCCACAAGGTCCTATGTGATCCTGATTGTAACTATGGTATTTGGATGGTTTCTTTCTGGTTGTTTGCAGTACTTTTTCCTTGACTTGGTGGCTCTTGAATTTAGCTATTACATTCGTGAAAGTTGTCATTGGAGGATTTCTTTCTGGACACAATCTGTGAATTCTTTCTATTTCAATTTTACTTTCTTGTTTGAGGATCTCTGGGCAGTTACCTTTGATAATATCTTGTAATATGATGTCCGACATTTTTTCTTCAACGTGGTTTCAGGTAGTCAAGTGAGTCTCAAATTGTCTTTCCTAGATATATTTTCGTGATCTATTATTTTATCAATAAGACATTTTGTGTTTTCCTCTGTTTTTTTCATTTCTTTGATTCTGCTTTGTTGCTTCTTGATTTCTAATGCAATCATTAGTTTCTAGATAGTCAATTCTGATTTTTAAGGCCTGCCTTTCTTGTCAGTTTTGGATTCTCCTTTCCAATTGGCCCATTTATTCTTGCATCACTTTCATTTCTCTTTTCCATTTTTCCTCTACCTCTCTTAGTTGGTTTTTGGAGTCTTTTTTTTCAGTTTTTCCAGAATATCTGTCCAATACATATTTTTATCTTGGAATCTACATGTGTTTCTTTTGCTTTCACTGTTACCTTCTGTGTCTGTACCTTGATCTTTGTCTCCATAAAATTTCTTTAGAGTTAGGTGCTTTGTTGTTGTTGGATCATTTTTTTCTAAATATATGTAGACTTGGGGGGCTGATATGATGATCTGAGGACTGAGACCTCTGAGAGCCACCTCCCACTGCTGATTTAATTGACCCTTGAAATTTGATAGTTTAAAATTTTACCTCAAGCTTAGGTGTAATGTTTTTTTTTACCATTTAATAATTTTTATTTTTTAGAAAAGTTAACATGGTTACATGATTCACGCTCTTACTTTCCCCTTCACATCATGACTTACCCCCCATAGACAATGCACATTTCCACTGGTTTTAACATGTGTCATTGATCAAGACCTATTTCCAAATAGTTGATAGTTGCATTAGCTTGGTACCTTCGAGTCTACAACCCCAATCATGTCCTCCTCAAACCATGTGTTCAAGGAGTTGTTTTTCTTCTGTGTTTCCACCCCTGCAGTTCTTCCTCTGAATGTGGTTACCAATCTTTTCCATAAATCCCTCAGAATTGTCCTGGGTCATTGCATCACTGCTAGTACAGAATTTATTACATTCAATTTTACCACTGTGTATTGGTCCCTGTGTACAATGTTTTCTGGATCTGTTCCTTTCATTCTGCATCAGTTCCTAGAGGTCTTTCCAGTTCACATGGAATTCCTCCAGTTTATTATTCCTTTGAGCTCAATAGTATTCCATCACCAGCATATACCACAATTTGTTAAGCCATTCCCCAATTGAAGGGCATATCCTCATTTTCCAGTTTTTTGCCACCACAAAAAGTGAGGCTATAAATATTTTTGTACATGTCACCTTATCTAAGATCTCTTTAGAGCACAACCCCAACAATGGTATGGCTGGGTCAAATGGCAGGCATTGTTTTATAGCCCTTTGAGCATTGTTCCAAATTGCCAGCCAGAATGGTTGGATCAGTTCACAATTCCACCAGGAATGCATTAATGTCCCAATTTTGACATATCCCCTCCAACATTCATTGCTCTCCCCTTCTCTCAATTTAGCCACTCTACTAGGTGTGAGGTGATACCTCAGAGTTGTTTTGATTTGCATTTCTCTAATTATTAGAGATTTAGAGCACTTCCTCATGTGCTTATTGATAGTTTTGATTTCTTTATCTGAAAATTGCCTATTCATGTCCTTTGCCCATTTATCACTTGGGGAATGGCTTGAATTTTTTATACAATTGATTTAACTCCTTGTATATTGAGTAATTAGACCCCTCTCAGAGTTTTTTGTTATAAAGATTTTTCCCCAATTTGTTGTTTCCCTTCTGATTTTGGCTACATTAATTTTGTTTGTACAAGAGCTTTTTAGTTTGATGTAATCAAAATTATTTATTTTACATTTTGTAATTTTCTCTAACTCTTGCTTGGTTTTAAGATCTTTCCTTTCCCAGAGATCTGACAAGTAAATTATTCTAAGTTCACTTAACTTATTTATAGTTTCCCTCTTTATATTCAAGTCCTTTACCCATTCTGAATGTATACTGGTGTAGGGTGTGAGATGTTGATCTAAACATTATCTCTCCCATATTGTTTTCCAAATTTCTCAGCAGCTTTTGTCAAATAGTGCATTTTTGTCCCAAAAGTTGGGCTCTTTGGGTTTATCATACACTGTCTTGCTGACATCAATTACCCCAAGTCTATTCCACTGATCCTCCCTTCTGTCTCTTATCCAGTACCATAGAATTTTGATGACCTCTGCTTTATAGTATAGTTTAATATCTGGTACTGCAAGGCCCCATTCCTTCACATTTTTTTCAATATTCCCCTTGATATTCTTGATATTTTGTTTTTCCAAATGAACTTTATTATAATTTTTTTTCTAATTCAGTGAAAAAAGTTTTTTGGTAGTTTTATAGGTTTGTCATTAAATAGTTTAATTAATTTGGGTAGGATGCTCATTTTTATTATGTTAGCTCATCCTACCCATGAGCAATAAATGTTTTTCCAATAGTTTAGATCTAGTTTTAATTGTTTGGAAAGTGTTTGGTAGTTGTTTTCATATAATTCCCGTGTTTGTTTTGGTAGATAGATTCCTAAGTATTTTATATTGTCTAGGGTGATTTCAAATGGTGTTTCTCTTTCTACATTTTGCTACTGTGATGTGTTGGAAATATATAGAAATGCTGATGATTTATGTGCATTTAATTTGTATCCTGCAACTTTGCTAAAGTTTTTTATTATTTCTACAAGCTTCTTAGTTGATTCTCTAGGATTTTTTAAGTAGACCATCATATCATCTGCAAAGAGTGATAGCTTAGTCTCCTCATTGCCTATTTTGATACCTTCAATTTCTTTTTCTTCTCTAATTGCTACTGCTAGTGTTTCTAGTACTATGTTGAATAATAGTGTTCATAATGGGCATCCTTGTTTCACTCCTGATCTTATTGGGAAGGCTTCTAATTTCTTCCCATTGCATATGATGTTGTTAATTGTTTTAGGTATATACTGTTTATTATTTTTAGGAAAGGTCCTTCTATTCCTATACTTTCCAATATTTTCAATAGGAATGGATGCTGTATTTTGTCAAAGGCTTTTTCAGCATCTATTGAGATAAGCATGTGAATTTTATTTGTTAGGTTGTTGATATGGTCAATTATGTGGATGGTTTTCCTAATGTTGAACGATCCTTGCATTCCTGGTATAAATCCCACCTGTTCATGGTGGATGATCTTTTTGATTACTTGCTGGAGTCTCTTTGCTAGTATTCTATTTAAGATTTTTGCATCTATGTTCATTAGGGAGATTGGTCTGTAGTTTTCTTTCTCTGTTTTTGATCTACCAGGCTTTGGAATCAATTCCATATTTGTGTCATTAAAGGAATTTGGTAGGGCTCCTTCTTTGCTTATTATATCAAATAATTTGTATAGTATTGGGATTAGTTGATCTTTGAATGTCTGATAGAATTCACTTTTGAATCCATCAGGCCCTGGCAATGTTTTCTTGGGGAGTTCTTTGATGGCTTGTTTAATTGCTTTTTCTGATATAGGATTATTTAGTCATTCTATTTCTTCTGCTTTTAATCCAAGCAATTTATATTTTTGTAATTATTCATCCATATCTCCTAGATTGCTATATTTATTGCCATATAGTTGGGCAAAATATTTTTTAATGATTGCCTTAATTTCCTCTTGATTAGAGGTGACGTCTCCCTTTTCATCTTTGATACTGTCAATTTGGTTTTCTTCTTTACTTTTTTTATTAGATTGACCAGTTCTTTGCCTATTTTATCTGTTTTCTCAAAATACCAGCTTCTAGTCTTATTTATTAATTCAATAGTTCTTTTACTTTTGATTTTATTAATTTTTCCCTTGATTGTTAATATTTGTAATTTAGTTTTCATCTGGGGATTTTTAATTTGCCCACTTTCTAGTTTTTAAGTTGCATACCCAATTCATTAATCTCTGCCCTCCTGAATTTGTTAATATATGCACTCAAGGATATAAATTTCCCCCTGAGTACTGCCTTGCCTGCATCCAACAGAGTTTGGTAGGATGTTTCATCATTTTCATTGTCTTCAATGAAATTGTTGATTGTTTCTATGATTCCTTCTTTGACTTGCTGGTTTTGGAGAATCATATTATTTAATTTCCAATTAGTTTTTGATTTACCTGTCCATGTGCCCTTACTAATTATTATTTTTATTGCATTATGATCTGAGAAGCTTACATTCATTATTTCTTCTCTTTTGCATTTGTTTGCAATGATTCTAGGCCTTATTACATGGTCAATCTTTGTGAATGTACCATGTGTAGCTGAGAAGAAGGTGTATTCCTTTTTGTCCCTACTTATTTTTCTCCACATATCTATGAAATCTAATTTTTCTAGGACTTCATTCACCTCTCTTACCTCTTTCTTATTTATGTTTTGGTTTGATTTATCTTGATCTAAAAAAGGAATATTTAGATCTCCCACTAGTATGATTTTACTATCTATTTCCTTCTTGTGCTCTGCCAGTTTCTCCTTTAGCAATTTGGATGCTATGCCATTTGGTTCATACATATTGAGCACTCTTATTTCTTCATTGTCTATACTGACTTTTATCAGGATGTATTTACCTTCCCTGTATTTTTTAAACATATCTATTTTTACTTTGGTTTTGTCTGAAATCATGATCACCACTCCTGCCTTCTTTTTCTCATTTGAAGTCCATAAGATTTTGCTCAAGCCCTTTACCTAAACCTGTGTGTCCACCTGCCTCATATGTGTTTCTTGTAGACAACATATTTTAGGATTTTGGTTTCTAATCTACTCTGTTATTTGCTTCTGTTTTATGGGCGAGTTCATCCCATTCACATTCAGTTATAATTATCCATTGTGTATTTGCAGACATATGTGGATCCTCTCCTAGTTCTACCCCTTCTTCTTAAACTCTTTCCTTTTAAACCAGTGTTGTAAGCTTTTAATCTCATGCTGATCTTGATCAGGTCAGGGGCTCTTTACTTGATCCAATCAGGCATACCCTTGATTGTCCTGTCTTGGAAGTCTGCCCTGCGCTTTAGGCAAATAGATCATTACTTATTACTTAATACTCTCTGCCACCTCCAAAGTGTGACCTAAGTCCTTATCTTAAACCCAGACTAGAATTCCCTGTACTGAGGCTCTGAACTTCTCCACAGGTATGAAATTTCAAGGGGCTTGTACCACCATATGCCCTAGCAGGATCTCAGGATCTGCATGTTGTCTTGGGAATAGGTTAACAAACCTAGGTCAGCAGATGTGGGAATTTTGTTACTCTTGTCTTACTCTTTCCTCTTTGCTACAGCTTTTTGCTGGCTCTGTTCTCCTCTCACCCCTATGCTCCAGATGTTCTTTGCCTACCTTTTGGGTTTTTCTTTTTTTGAATGTTGTTTCACTCTGTCTCCCTGTTGGTTCTTTCACTCCTGTATTTGTTTTGTGGCAATATTTTAATCTTGGTTGGAAAGGATTCTTATCGTGGCACAGAGCCTATCCTTATCACTTCATCCTCTTAGATTGACCCCTGGAAGTTTGTGTCAGGAATTATTTAGAGAAATAAATAAAACATAGTTTTAAAAAGAGGAACAAAATGTTCTCATTCATATCTTTTTTATTCAAAATTACTTTGAATGGTTCCCAGACCTAGACATTTGAATAAGTTCTTATGTATTTCAGACATGAAAACTTCATTAGAGCTAGTTGCTACAAATACTTCCAAATTACATTTCCTTCTACTTATAATTAGATGTTGGGAGGATACTTTTAAATTCTATATATTCAAACTTTTTATCTTCTGTGATCTTTGCTATTTTTTGTTTAATAATGACCTCTTTTTTATTGGGATATCAAATAGATAATTTTCCCTTGATCCTTTAATTTAATGTTATTTATGATGTCATCTTTTATATCTAAACTATTTTCTCATTTTGAGACTCTCTTGGTATATGGCATAAGATTTTTATGCATAACTAATATCTTCTCAACTAAACGTTATTGGTTTCTGGCCCTTTTTGCTAAATCATGAGTACTTTCTTCTCAGCAGAATTTCTCTTTGTAATTATCATACACTAGGCTATATTGTTCCTTTTTGCCTGAGCTATATATGCAAACTATTTCACGAACCCTATTTCATTTAACAAATTTGCTTTCTGACACAGTTGAGGTCCTGTATTAATTGAGTCCATCTCATGTTTTCTACCAACTTTTTAATCCCCCCTTTTTGATCCTCAATACTACTTTTGAACTCATTCTAATTAGGACCCTTTTTATATATATTTCTAAAGGAAGCTTTCTCTCTCTCTCTCTCTCTCTCTCTCTCTCTCTCTCTCTCTCTCTCTCTGTCTGTCTGTCTGTCTGTCTGTCTCTCTCTCTCTCTGTCTCTCT
>NC_058132.1:222640083-222672167 GCF_016433145.1 Gracilinanus agilis
ATATATATATATATATATATATATATATATATAAATATATGTATATATAAAGTTTCTTGGGACATGATTCTGCAGTAGTCTGATAATTCTTACATTATTTCTTTTTGATCAATTGATGTTAATTTTCTCATACCTTTTTTTGGTCTTTTATTTTTTTGCAATATTGATTATATGATCATGTCATTTTTCCTATTAGACTTTTAATTTTCATGGCATCCATTTCTTAAGTGACATTTTCCAAAATGTTCTCTAAAGTAACAATTCTCCTTACAATTCTTCTCTTGCTTTTCCTTTCTCTATTTCCTTTCCCCCCATTTCTTCCAGGTACTCTTATAATATTCATATTCAGAAAATTTTATTTCCATTATCTCACTTGAAGAAATTATAAAAATCATTCTTTCTTTCAGGATTTACTCCCTTAGTATGTCTAAGTTATTTCCTAATTGTTTTCAATATTTTCTTTGCTTGTTTTTCTTCTTAGTAACCTCATTTTCTATGTGGGGTAGAGGAAGAGCTGTATTTGAGCCCATCTCTATTCTATACTTTATGAACAGTAAGAACAATTCTTGCCTAGTGTCAAAGTTCATAGTCATGTCTAGATTCCCTCCTCCAAGGTGATTTGGGCTTCTCTTTTTCTGTTTTCTTTTTAACCTTCCCCGCCTCTAGTTCTATTGAAATTTAATTTATTTTGTTGATCTATTTCTTAATTACATTGGAATCTGAGGCAGCCCCTAGGACCATATATTTGACGCCTCTGGACAGAGAGCTAAAGGGTCATAACATTAAGAAAATTAAATTGATTTTGTATCATTTTGAATTGATCATATATTTAATAATTTATTTATTCTTATAACTACCCAAGTCATGACACTATTTTCTTTGAACTTAGCTTAGGAATGCAGCTAGCCTCTAATGATTTAATTTTAGAAATATATTTTTATTACAAGTTTCTATTCTTTTCTTGTCTCAAGGAAATCTATGATTAATGAGTTAATGTGGGGTAGAAACTATTTAATGTCTGGTACGGTATCTTTATAAAGTCAAGATATACTTCAAAGTTATACTCTTTTTTATTCAAAGAACTGCTCCACTATTTCTGATCTTGAGGGTGGACTCAAACAATGAACATTGTGAAGTTCACAAGCAATTTATTCTGCATTGTACATGTATTGCCATTCAAAACCTATTTCCATATTATTCATTGTTATAAGTAAATAATCTGATAAAACCAAAACCCTAAATCATATGCCTAATAAACAAGTGATAATTCATATGTTTTCATCTGCATTACACTCCAATAGCTCTATATCTAAAGGTGGTTCATTAGTCCCTCAGATTTGTCATTATGTTAATATCATTTTTGCTATGCAAAATGGAGAGCAAGATGAGTGACACTCAGCAGTTTATAATTTGAAACCGATTTAGATTGCCATGAGCCACCATGGAGAAGCAAATACTGGCAGAACTATAAAAGGGAAAAAAATTTGAAGAAGCTCTCTCAGTCCTGAGAAGGGATTTGGGAGGTTGGTTGGGATTTGGGTAGGCCAAACCAAATCAACTTAGGATACCTGCATCTTGTTCTAATTGCTATCACATCTTCAACTTCTGTGTAAAGCTGTGCTATATATTCAATCAACTGAACATCAAGGAAGAAATAACATCAATACTCAAACAATCTGGTTCAGGCCAAGGAGCCTGGCCTAGCCAGGTTGCAACAGAGAGGATAAACCTCTCCAACTGACAGTCTCATACTTGATTACCTATAATTGACAACACTTGATCATTGGTAGTTTCATTCAAGCTTTCCTGACACCTCTTTCCTTCAACCCTGCTCCCTTTTCCTAAGTTTGTTATTATTAAATGCTAAACTTATTCAGGTGGATGTCATCATTGCCCTAGAATCATTGATTATATCCTTGGGTATTTGAGGAAAAGGGATTGTTCTAACTAAAGTTAAGTCACAGTCAATAACTTTATCCATCAGCTTTGAAGCCAGGATAAGCAATCAAAGAAGCTGTGTGATCTAACCCAGCAGCTTCTTATTTGTTCACTTATTCCTGAGACACTGTTGTGTTGGAGTTGGGTGTTTAGTTTAGTTTCAAATATTTCTGTGGGGTCTTGGTGCTCACTACCACAAATTGGTGTATTTTTACACCTATGTATTCTCACTCTCACTCAGCTCAGGTCCTTATATCATGAGAGGACCTTGGGCATCTCTTTGTCAGCTAACAATATCAACATAACAATTATTAAATTGCAATTTGCAGCAAAGTCAATCATGCTTTATCATCCCCCAATATTTCACTTACTATGTATAATGTTCTCCCTATTTAGAAAGGACTGGAAGGACCTTCATGAACTGAACTGATGGAGAGTGAAATATCTATATCTATATCTATATCTGTATCTATATCTATATACATATAAATATGTGTAAATATATATTTGTACAAATTGGTCTTTTTAATTTCTTTTTATCTCTTTGGGTTACAGACCTTGTGTAATTATAAAGGAGAGCCAGCTGACCAATGTTATAATAGAGGGGAGATAGAGAGTCTATGAGGGTGAGACTCTTTTCTAGCTCTCCCCTCACACCAAATATACACTGGGAGACTTTGAGGTCATGCTGCCCCACAGGAGTTGGGGGTGAGGCTTCCCTATAAGATGATGTATGTGGTACCACAATCCAATTCTGAATGAGGGCATGGTTCACACAAGCCTCCCACAAGGTCAATCAATTTCACAGTGGGTGGTCTGGCTTCAAGATGGAGGCAGCCAAACCAAACTGTGGTTCCCTTCTCCCTTGTTGTCTCCCAGGCACTCTGAATTGCTATCTAACTAATGAATGGCTTTTATTATTTGCAATTTAAAGATAGGGAAAAGGGGTAAAGGGCAGATGGATTTTTGGGGTGCCCTCTTCTCTATTTCTATGGGGTCTGTCACTTGGGTGGGAACCTTTGGGGTTCCCACTCCCAAGATTCTTCCCTCATCCATTCTTCTTCTGTTTCTTTTTCTATCTCTTTCTATAATTGTAAGTTTTGACTGAAAGGAGGTCTCTCAGCAAGATTGGGTAATGGGGGAAGGAGACTAATTGATTGCTCCCAAAATGGAGTCTAAACGCTTAGCTGACTTGATGATTATAGTCTTGCTGGGTGAGATGTGATGGAATCTTTGACCAGGGAATCAGGGTTTCAATGTCCAAAGAAAGATCCTCAGGAAGCCCTCAGGACTGCATCCATGCTGGGATGTTCTCCTCCTCCTTCTCTCAGTCCTCCACTGAAAGACCTCTATTCTCCTTCCCATCTCTGGAGAATCTCACAGAATTCCCTCTCTGGTCTTAACTGTCACCAACTGTCACCAACTGTCAGCCACTACTTTTCTGGCTCCTTTGGTCCCATCCCCCTTGCACAAATCCCATCCTTAGACTTGTAGTGGTATTACTAGATTACTGGATGAAAAGGCATGCATTCTTTTATAAACCTTTGGGCATAATTCCAGATTGCCATTCAGAATGGTCAAATCAAATCAACAACTCGACCAGTAATGCATTAATGCCAAAAATTTTCCACATTTCCTCCAATGATTTTGTTTACCTTTACTGCCATACTGGCCAGTCTACTAGGTATTGAACTATTGGGGAATGATAAAATGTGATAGACTTTGCTATTAAAAGCAATATGATGATTCAGGACAATTCTGAGGGACTTAGGAAAAAGAATGTCATCCACCTCTAGAGAAATAACTATTGGAGTAGAAATGCAGATACAACATGTGATTTATCACTTGTTTTTTTGGTTATATGATTTTGGGGTTTTGTTTTATAAGATTATTCACTTACAAAAATGAAAAATATGAAGATATGTTATGCACGATAATGCATGTATAACCCATATTGAATTACTTATCAACTCGAAGAGTGGGTCATGATGGAAAAAGGGAGACAACATGAACCTTATAACTTTGGAAAAAATATGTGAAAGTTTGTCATTAAAATAAAATAAAGATAAAATATTTTAAAAACTACTTCATAGAAAAGAACAAAAAAAGGAGACAGATACTTTATAAATTCCTTTATTTGTAAACATTCCAAATTTCTTGAGACCATCAACTTGAGTAAGGTCATATTATCTTACTATTCCTGTGAATGTATTTCCTAAATGTTGTGAGGTCCCTTAACAATTCATTATTATTTTATGAATGTAGGGCTTCCTCTTGCACTTATCAACAAAGAGAGGGGAAGTAAATATCATTTTATAGCATTGAAAAATTTTATGAGATGATTTCTGTTTGTGAAAATTAGGATGTTTGTTTTATAGTTATGTCTTGACCTAACTTAACAGCCACAAATCTAAGAAATCTAATTTTGTTTATGGGGTTAATATACACCTTAATAGGAGGTCTTCTATTAGTCTAGTGATTATATCAAAGTGTTATAAAATTATTTTAAATAAACTATCATATAATAACTATGTGGAATTCCACAATGAAATTGTTTTATCAATTTCTTATAACTGATATTTACACAATGATAAGTTTATACTTGAAAAGAGATGAACATTTTTCTTCTCTTTTCTTCTTTTACAAGGGCTCTTATCACATTTCTACATGTCCCCATATCTCTTTCTGATCTCCTAAGTTGTCTTCAGAGGGCAGATTGCTTTACCTTGAACTTTGATTGCCTTCGATACTCAATAGTTTGATTTGAAGCATTATTTTAAAATTTTAATTTTGGAAGATCTCAGCTGTAGTGCTTCCTCTATCCTGACATATTAGATCTGAACTAGAAATTTAAATTGGTGACTTTACATTATTGTAGTGATAGGGATTAAATTCCTTTGTTGATGATGATATTAATGATGATAATAATCATACATTTATGGAATGATCACAATGTGATGGTCTGTTTGTCAGTTTCTGTTTTGGATTGTAAGGGCTAAATGACAGGAGTTTGACAAAAGTGAGGAGAGCAGTTGAATAAAAATCTTAGTTTTATTTGAGAAGTACAGATAGAAAATAGAAAGGAGGAAAGGAAGATTATTATTCTAAAACCCGAAGACTATACCTAAATTCTTAATACAAACTAAAATGACCCATCTACCACTGATTTCTTCCTTATCTCTCCACTCAATTCCTTTGTAATGGAATCTTCAGCTCTGGCTCATTGTCCCCTATCAATTCTGCTCCTCTTGGAAATTCTGCTCTCCTGCCTCTTAAAGGGACAGAGGAAAAGATTAAGAAAATCCCTTTAACACTGTCCAGAATGGTTGTATCAGTTCATAGTTCCACCAGCGTATTAGTGTCTCAATTTTTCCACATGCTTTTCAAAATTTATCATTTTCCTTTTTTCTCATGTTAGCCAGTCTGAAAAGTGTGGTGTCAACTCAGAGTTATTTTAATTGGCATTTCTCTAATTAATAGTGATTTTGAGCATTTTTATATAACTAAAATAGTTTTGATTTCTTCATTTGAGAATTGCCTGATTATATCCTTGAGCAGCTGTCAACAGGAGAATGCATTGTGTTCTCTGTATATTTGAGAAATAAGGCCTTGATATGGCACAATTGTTAAAAAAAAGAAAATTCTCAATTTGTTATTTTCATTCTAATTTTTATTTTATTGGTTTTGTTTATGCAAAATCTTTTTATAATTTAATGTATTCCAATTTATCTATTTTATATCTCATAATTTTCTCTAAGTCTTATTTTGATTTATCTCCATCTCTTTTCCATTACTATTTCTCCAAGTTTTTTTCTTCATTATTTTAAGGAGACATACTCCAGAAAGGTCAAGAGAGTCTATGAGACAATGGTTTGTTATTCTAAAGGTTTAATTCACCTTTAACTTGAGAAATGAAGATCATTGAGTATTTTCAGGATGTATTGGAATGAGACTGTTCAGAGAAACTCCCAAACACTTACATTGGCTTTCATTTCTTCACAATATAATCTCTAGATTTTCTCTTGATGTAAGGGAGAAATGCTTTATTTTCTTTCTTCTAATTTTCCTGTGTAACAGATTATCTGTTATGCTTCTAACATTTCACAGCTTATAGCTTGCCTTGCAGACATGCCATAAATATCTGCCTATGTTCTCTGTCCATACTCCCCTTAGCTAATATCAAATGTTTCCAACCAATTCCAGGGATCAGAACAGAATAAAAATGCACAGCTTGGAAGTCATTTGAAGCTTAACTATGCCTCTGAGGAGACAAATTACTTTGATGAGTGACATTTCATTTAAAGGGTCACATCTATACTCTGTAATCTTATGCCACATGCTAAAGCTGAACCTAGCATAACTAATGTAAATACAAGAATTAATTGACTTTTTGTTCAATGATTTTATTCTCATTTTCAAATAACCTTCAGAAACACAGAAAGTTGCATTACCTTCAACATGTGGCCTGCTCAATGAAGAAGACCTTTTTTTAGACTCATATATTGGTATTTGGCACCTAAATGAACCACTAGTGTACTTTAGTAGTCACTCAGGCATGAAAATGGACATTTGCGTAGCTAAGTATCAACATGGGAAGCCAAATGTGCAATTGAAATGCCCAATCTCATTGCTATAGTTTGAAAATTCAGTCTTGAATATTGGCCTGTTGACAAAGCATGCCATTTCTCAAAAATTGTATAAAATGCTAAGCATCTGACCAGTTCAAAAGTAGCCTTGAGTGTTATGAATTTTTATTGATATTGCACCTGAAGGACTAGCTATGGACAAAAACATAAACTGATTAAAATTAAACACTTGTTCTCACAGAGAAGAATCTTTTTGAAAAATAGATTTATAACTTGACACTCAACAAAAATTCATTCTGAATTCCCATAAACCACACAATTTTGATCTCTGATATGTTTGCTTTCTCTATTTCTGGTCTCTTTATAGTTTTGGATTCCACAATAATAAAATTCCAGAGTTACTACCCTATTTTTTAGTTTATACATTTTTATCATGTGCACTGTGGATGAATCTTACAAGCTGGACTTTATCCATATTTACAATTCCTAGAGGGAAGCTAAATGTATATTTTCCTAATAAAAATAATGCTTTATTTTTGCCTGCCAAAATTTTATCTCCCTATTGTTAGACAGTTTTTAGACTGGATTGAGGTTCAGATATCTTCAGCCAAATACGAAGAGTTACATAGACATTTTATGATGTCCTTCTAAATCAGTATCATGTAAATTAATGATGGTCTTTGCTATATAAATTGACCTTATTTTTATCAAAATATTTTAAAAGCATTAATATTATATTCATAAATTTATTATTAAAAGATCATCTCATCCAGTACTGGACATTTATAGCCTCTATGGCCTACTTGTTTACAGAGTTTTATAAACACTGTCTCTCCAATGGTCTTATATTTGTCCTTCTGTCTCCCTTTCTCACTTCCCTCTATTCCTATGATGTTTAATCTATTCTAAATAGGCATTCAAAGTTGATGCTTACAACTTTTCTACCTTTTCCTTTTCTCTTTAGTTTTAGTCTTCATAAAACAAAGAAAAGGAGTAAAAATAAATTGTATTTCAAAGGAGAACCATGTTTTAAAACTTTAAATACATATTATTTCATTAATGTGGTACTTCTGCCTAAAGATCCTAGATGTCCTTCTATACTTGAATAAACCAGCTTTTGACTTTTTTTTGTATAAATAAATAATGTCATCTAGTGGTCAACTTTCTTTTTTTCTGAAAATTTTCTAAAATTCTTTATTTGTGATAATTTAAAGTAAATTTGTGTTTAGATAGGAATGGTGAAATCAAATGCCATAAGTCACAGGTATATTATAGTTTTCACAAAACTGAAAAAAATTTTAATTCATGACAGTACATTATCTTAGGTTAATTGAATCTTCAGAAGCTTCAATCCTTGCTTGATAATGAGATTAAATCTACCCTACCCATCTTTAGATTTAATCACTAAAGGTGAAAACATCTTCACTTAATTCACAATTTGGGTGGTCTGTAATCCATGTGTGCTAGAGAGTGACAAATCAGAATTTACTGACTGCCTCCTGGGCAGTCCTAAGAAAAGTGTCTGTTATGATTAGACATGCAAACTAAGAGGAAGGCACAAGAAGTGATGCAAAAGAGGCCCCTTTAAGAAGAGAGTTGAGTGAGCCAGGCTCTTCTGATTCTTGGTTGGACATAGAGAAGCCCTGGACACTGAGACCTTGGAATTCCACTTGATGATTGTAAAGCCTAACTCTTCCTGAACTTCCCTTAAGGAACTTCCCTTTCAAAAGAGACTCTGTGACTGAAGCTTTTGCTTCATACGTCTCCGGGGTCTTCGGGCCTTGACCCTTGGCTCAAGACTTGGCTTTTTCCAATTGAGGACTATTTAGGACCTTGGCTCAAGTTTGGCCTTTTTCTAATTGAGATCTGATGTAATGTGGGTAACTTGAGGAAAGGTGTTTGGGATAAGGGAAATTGAAAGGAGGATGTTAGAGACTTGCTAAGTGGGTAATCTTGGTTACAGGTAGGCTGGGATTAAAGGAGATTCGGGGTATAATAGGACTGAAGTCAGGAGTATAACACAGAAGGGAAACAGAGATCTTTTAGGGAGAAGAGAAATTAAACTAAATAGACAAACACAGCAGGCTTACAGACTGGGACTTAGACTAGACTGAAATTAACTAACAGGCTTTAGTTAATTTCACAGGAAGGGACCTGTTTTGAAGTAACACCTTCCTTCAAGATAGATGCCCCAGCTTCCCTCTAAGCCCAGAGTATGTTGTCTCTTTCCCTCTTCTTCCCTCTTGATAACTAACAGACAAATTACACTAATAGGGCTGTTGAAACACAAAAGGGTTTATTTTGTTTGAAGGATGTTTGTTAGGAAGGTGGATCAAAGGAAAGCCCTATCAGTTGTCTCGGGAACCTCAGGTGGGGGAAGGGAAGTAAAGATGGAGTCTGATTAAGGACCTGCCTTTAAACTCAGCTTTACAAAGTGCTATTGCTATCTAAAGGGAATAAATGATGACTGACTAACTATAACTAATGCTGTCTATTAGGTAACTCTTCACAGATTTAACTCCTCTATAATTACTCTCCTAATTAACTCCACAGACATATAAGGTAAGGGAGGGAAGGCAGGAATCGTATTAGGAAAGGAAGATATAAAGGGTTTATCTAAAATAATAATTTCTTAAGTAAATATATCAAAGCTAGGCTAAATTTCAATATTAAAGCTAGGTAATCCAGGCAGCTCAGCTGACTGACAACCTCCCTCCACAGAAGATCTAGCCAACTGCCTTTTCTCAAGATTCCAAACCCCTAACAGCTTTTGGAACTCAGCCAAAGCTAGAAAAAACTATATCACCCCAATTCTGTATACTACACTAGTTAGATCTTCTTGAGTTAAGTCAGGGACCTAAGCCAATTATTTTGTTTGTCAGGTTATCTTACTTTATCTTCTCTCTAAATTTTTTAATTTCTCTCTCTCTTCTCATTTATAAATAAACTTTTATAAAAGTCATTTTGACTTGAGATTATTCAATTCCCTGGTGACCAACTTTTTAATATTAATATATCCAACCATAAACCCCTTTTACCCCTTATACTTGCTTTTTGTCCAGTAAGGAAATCAAACAGTCATTGAACAGAAGCAAAGCAATATTGCCATAGTCTTTACCATACTTGAATAAAAATCCCATCTATTGTTATAAAGAAAAATAGATATGTTGTGGTGGGAAAGAAGGGGTTAGGATGAGGAATATAATAAGTAAGGGATGTTTGGGGAGTTTGAGGTTAATCAATGAGGCTAGAGACAGAGAACAGGTACTGGGAGGAAATAGGCTGGGTCCTTCAGGCAGGGCTATCTCTGTGGTACAAGAACAATTGAATCAATCAGAAGTAGTATGGGTTTGGCTCAAAGGTTTTTTTGTTAATTACTAAGGTCCCTTGAGGGAGGAGACAAGAGGCTCCTCCCTGCCAGTCAAACTAAAATCTACAGGAAGTCCCTGCTGGCTACTTCCTGCCCAAAATGGATGCTCAGGTTTGCCCTCAAGAAATAAAAGTAAAGTTATTCCTTCTCTCTTCAGCTTTTACCTAATATCAAGTATAATGATTCACCAGAGGCTTTTGTGTAGATATCAAAGGGGATTTATTGATGTCAGGGATAAGCAAAGGGAAAAAGGGTTTTAGGGTTTTGTAACTGCTGCTAGGGAGAAAGCTGGTGCTGGGGGAAGGGACACAGGAGAAAGCCTGACTGAGAGAGGCCTCCTCTCTCAGTCAGGGAAGATTTCACTGCCCTAAGGTAAAGGTATGTTATCAGATCACTAGAAACAGGGAAGCCTTGATTTAGTTTGTTCTTCCTACCTATAGAAGCTAAAACCATGATGTCTAACCACCAAACCACCCTTCCTCCTAGGGCCCAATGGGGAAATCCAGGGAAAATAGCAGGATGTAATGGAGAGATCAGGGAGAGGTCTACAAAGAACAGACCAGGTGCAAGATGCCCCAAAGGCAAAAGGCCCCTTCAGTTGGAACTTCAGGGCTATTTATAGCCTAGCTCTAATGGTTTTCCAGTGAGGCTACCCCACAAGCTGGTCGAACATTCTAAACCTTTTCTAACTGACAAGCTGTTACAGTTGGTTTGTGAAAGCAAGGGCTTTTGCTGGAACCCTGCATTACACTATATATCAGATAAAAGTTTATTTAGCCTTTGCTTGAAGGCTTCCATTGAGAGGAAACTCATCTTCCAGGACAACCCATTCCATTTTGGGACAGTTCTAATTATTCAGAAATTTTCCTTACATCAAACCTAAATTTGCTTCTCTGCAACCTCTAATAATTCATTCAAAAAGCATTTATTGAGTGCTTACTAAATGCCAGATACTGTTTTAGTCTTTTAGATGCTCTCCATTTGTGTCAATTGATGAGAAAGTATAGTCAACTTGTAGTCTACTTCTTTGTAACTTATGTTGCCTTGCTTTAAACAACCTATTGAGCTGCACAGACTTACTTTAGAAAAGTGTGGAGAAAGGAAAATGTAGACAAAAACTAAAATAAACAGTCATTCAATGTTTTATTTTCTTAAACCTAAGGGATTTCTGTTGAACTAGTTATCCTTGAAATACAATAGTCTAGATGTGGGGAGTCTAGAATCTCCTGGCACTCATATTTAATTCAAACCCACTGGTCAACTTTCCGATGTTAAAACTTTTAGGAATATGGAAGACTTTCCAGATTTTTTATAATTATTATTCTTTCTCATTACAATTTATGCCATCCTATTTTTTCCCCAGAACTTTGGAGTAGCTTTTTATTTTTATCTCTTTAGGATACAAACCTAGCAATAGTATTGCTGGATCAAAGTGTATGTGTTATTTATTGTGGCACTTTGAGAATAGGTCAAAACTGCTCTTCAGTATGGTTGTATCATTTCATCACCATCCCAACAGGTTATTTGTGTCTTAACTTTCCCATAGCCCCTATAAGTATTATCATTTTCCCTTTCTATAATAATAGCCAATCTAGTAGGTATAGAGTAAACCACAAAGTTGTTTTAACTTGCATTCTTTAATTAATAGTGATTTAGATAAATTTTAACTACTATAGAGAGCTTTAATTATTTCCTCTGAGAACTCCCTATTCATATCCTTTGACCATTTATCAGTTGGGGGATGACTTATATTCTTATTTTTTAAAATCATTTATTAATTTGAGGAATGAGGTTTTTATTAGGGAGATAAAAATTGGCAGCATTTTAATTACTTTTAAATCCCCTTCATCGTTTTTTATGCCTGTTTATAGGTTCTGACCTCCATTTACACCAATTTGTTCTCTTTTCTATCAGCCTTGTGAAAGGGAATTCTTTATTCTCTTTGTCTATTTTGAATTAATCAGTCAAGAAACTCCTACTTAACCCCTACTTAACACTTTGTTAGCCATCAAGTAAGAGAATTTGCAAGTCACTTACTTGGAGAGTTCTACCCTTTTAACCCAATCAGTCAGAAATTTGTGAATCCTTTGATAAGAGTTGACACCTTCAGAGGATGAGAGGTGATCACACATACTCTGCTCCCCTGGGGAGTGCTAGGAAATTTGGAAGTGGTAATTGGCTCCTGTGAAGAGGGGAAGGAACAGGAAAGACATAAAAAGTCCTGAACTTTTTTGGCTGGGGTATTCTGCTTGAATCTTCTGCTTGAATCTTCAGCTTGGATCTTTGGCTGATGACCTGCCTCTTGGAGGTGACTTTGGACTTGGACCTCAGCTTTGACTTGGGACCTTGGCTCTTAGACTGTTTCTTGCATGAGTGAGTAGCTGGTCTTCCTTTCCTGGCTTCTGGGTAGATTAGTTCCTAAGAGGCCTTCCCCTCTTGGAGGAGACCACATGGGTGGAAGACCAGGTCCTCTGGTGGAGGGTTAACAAAGTCTGCCAGGTTGAGTCAAGAACAAGAGAAAAATTTAGTGTGATAGGTTAGATATCTTCTCTACTCTCTTTTTGCATTTTTCTACTTTCACTATTTCCAACTCGTAAATAAAAGCTATTAAAAGTCATTTTGACTTGAGATATAATATTTTAAATTGGCAAATACTATTTTATTTTAGAATTCTCATATGTTTAATCAAACCCTAAATTTCATTCCTCACAGTCTTCTCTATTCTCTTGTACCTTCTCCTACCAGTTTCCTATAGGATAAGAGATCTTTCCATATGCCCAAGTGATTGCATATGCTCTTTCCCCATTGAACCAATTCCAATGAAAGTAAAGTTCACATGATCTTCTCCCCAGTTCCACCATCTTCCCCTACACTTTAAAAGCTCTTTTACGCTTCTTTTATTGCAATAATTTAGTCCAACTTATTTTTTCCTTCCCTTTCCTCCCAATGCATTCCTCTTTCTCACACCTTAATTTAATTTAATTTTATATAACCTCATCATATTCAACACATATCTTCATCCTCTATTTATATTCCTTCTAACTGCTCTAATAATGAGAGTTCTTTAGACTTACAAGAATCATTTCAACATGTAGGGATATACAGTTTAATCATGGCTTTCAGGTAGTCCAATACATTTTAGATTTTGTCTCCTGGATTTGCATTCCAAGTTAGTTGTTTTTCCCATGAGATATTTCACATTTTCTTCCATTTTTAATTTTTTAACTTTATTTGATTATATTTTGATTTCTCATACAATCATTAGCTTTTCCTTCTCTAATTTTAACTTTTGAGGCATAATTATCTTGAGTGAACTTTTGTACCATCTTTTCCATTTGACCAATTCTACTTTGTAAAAAGTATTTCCTCAGTGAATTTTTGTATCTCTTTATATAGAGAGCTAATTCTATCTATCAAGAAATTCTTTTCTTCAGGCATTTCTATATATATTTTTCCCCATTTGGCTCCTTAAGAAGTTTTTCTCTTCATCAAATTTTTGTATCTCTTTTACTAATGATCTGTTATGTTTTTAAGACATTAATTTCTAATTGTTTTGTGCCCTTTTTGCCAAGCTGTTGACTCTTATATATATATATATATATATAACTCCGCCAAGGAAGGTCCCAAGCCCGGCTGAAAAAGGAGGAGGGTTGGGCATGGGCCTAGCAACCCCACCCCGTAAGAAATCACATTTGCTATAGAAACTGCAACCTCACCAAACCAACAAAACCAACGATTGCCTAGTCTGGAAGATTGCTCTCCAACAGAGTCCATGACGCCTGCTGGTGAAAGCCTCTGGGAAGCCAGCTCACCGATAAATCTTCTGACTACCAGGGCAAAAACCAGAATAGCAACATGGAATGTAGGAACTTATACGAAAGCGGAAAAATCGCTCAGGTAATAAATGAGATGAAAAGATACGACATCAGGGTCCTTGGTTTATGCGAGACCAGATGTAATGGAAGCAGCCAGACCAGACTGACATNCTACCCAAGAAAGGTGACCTATCCCAATGCAGCAACTGGCGAGGAATCATGCTTCTATCTGCTCCCAGCAAAATCCTGACCAGAGTAATATTAGAAAGACTGAAGGAGGCCTTGGACAAGAAACTGAGAATAGAACAAGCAGGGTTTCATCAACACAGATTGTGCACCGACCACATCGTCACCCTAAGAATCATCATCGAACAGTCCATCGAATGGCAGTCTCCCCTCTATATGACTTTGGTGGATTTCCAGAAGGCATTTGACAGCGTGGACAGGAACATCATCTGGAGATTGATGCAGCATTATGGGATTCCCCTGAAGCTCATCAACATCATCCAGCAGTTATATGAAGACTTTACCTGCCAGGTCACCCATAATGGGAAACCTACGGCTCCCTTCACAGTGAAGACCAGAGTGAAGCAAGGTTGCATGCTTTCGCCCCTTATCTTCTTGATGGTCATAGATTGGATCATGAGAAGAATTACCAAGGACAACAATACAGGCATTCAATGGACTCATGGCAAACAGCTTCAGGACCTTGACTTCGGGGATGACATTTGTCTCCTTTCTCACAAGCAGCAGGATGCGCAAGCCAAACTTGCACGACTCTGAAGAAGCGGAGAAGACAGGTCTGAAGATCAACAAGAAGAAGACTGAGGTGATTATAGTCAACTGCAGACAGGACCTGCCAATCCAACTAGAGGGAGAAAACATCAAGGAGATGGACCACTTCACCTATTTGGGTAGCATAGTCAGCAAGGACAGCGGGGCAGATGAGGACGTCAGAAGCCGAATCAACAAAGCCAGACAGGCATTTAACACCTTACAGTCTGTCTGGATCTCCAAAGCACTGTACCTCGTCACTAAGCTCCGAATCTTCAATACCAAAGTAAAGGCCGTCCTCCTATATGGATCAGAAAGCTGGAGAGTGACGAAAGCCAATACCAACAAACTCCAAGTCTTTGTTAACAGATGTCTACCCTACATCTTGAACATCAGATGGCCTGAAAAGATCTCCAATGCTAGTCTCTGGGAAAGAACAATCCATTAGTCAGGACATAAAGAAACGTAAGTGGAGATGGATAGGACATACGCTACGAAAACCGGAAGACAACGTAGCCAGATAAGCATTGTGCTGGAACCCTTCAGGGAGGAGGAAAGTTCGGAAGACCAAAACAGACCTGGCAAAGATCTGCCGAAAATGAAACAAAAACAGTCAGAATGACATGGGCCCAGCTGGGGGAAGTTGCCCAGAACAGAGTCTGCTGGCGTGAGGTGGTTGTGGCCCTATGCTCCTAGGGAGTCAACAGGAATAATAATAATAATAATAAATAATATATATATATATATATATATATTTTTTTTTTTAAACCCTTAACTTCTGTGTATTGACTCATAGGTGGAAGAGTGGTAAGGGTAGGCAATGGGGGTCAAGTGACTTGCCCAGGGTCACACAGCTGGGAAGGGTCTGAGGCCGGATTTGAACCTAGGACCTCCCATCTCCAGGCCTGGCTCTCAATCCACTGAGCTACCCAGCTGCCCCCCTGTTGACTCTTTTTCATGATTTTCATATATCATTCTCATTTATTTTCCTAATTTTTCTTTTATCTTTTTAGTTGATTTTTAAAATCCCTTTTGTGGTCCAGATATTTAGTTCACACAACTTGAAGCCACAGGGGAGCAGGGTACCTGGTCACAGTTCCAAGGAAGAAAACAGTGCTTGAGGTTACTCACAGACCACAAAGCCTCCAAGAAAAATATGATTGCTCTCAAGTGCAAAAATAATTAATGGAGTGTCAAAAAAAAATCATAGAAACTGTAAGGGTTAAATGGCAGGAGTTTGACAAAAGTGAAGAGAACAGTTTGAGAAAACACTTGATTTAATTTGAGAACTACAGATAGAAAATAGAAAGGAGGAAAAGGAAATTATTATTCTAAAACCCTATGACTATACCTAAATTCTTAATACTAACTAAAATTTCTAAACTCTACTTCTAAGTGTCTTCAAGGACAGGTGATTCTTGCCAGACCAGGCAAGGTCTATTTAACCTACTCTATGGATAAAATATTTACTAACTATCTATCTTCCTAATTAAAAAAAATATTCAGCTCCCATGAACTCCTTAAATCAGATTTTATCCTCCAATGATCAGTAGTAAAACTTTCAGTAGCCAAGACAGAAGCTCCTTCTCCCTCAAGGTCCAGAGGCAAAAGACATCAAACTGCCAACTGACCCTTCCTTTTGACTCCCTTGTCTCCTAGGTAATTGAATCTTCATCTCTGGCTAACTGGTACCTGTCAGTTCTCTTACTTAGAAATCCTGCTCTTCCTGCCTCTTAAACAAACAGAAGACGAGATTAAGAAAATCCCTTTAATCTAACAATTGTGGAATTCATTAATATCAATAACAATAAGGAGACAACATATCAAAACCTATGGGATGCAGCCAAAGCACTGCTCAGGGGAAAATTTATATCTCTGAATGCATTTAGCAATTAAATTAAGAGGGAGGAGATCAATGAATTAGGCTTACAACTGAAAAAAATAGAAAAAGAACAAATTAAAAATCCCCAGATAAAAACTAAATTGGAAATCCTAAAAATTAAAGGAGAAATTAATAAAATTGGAAGCAAAAAAAAATCTATTGAACTAACAAATAAGACTAGGAGCTGGTACTTTGAAAAAAAATAAAATAGATATAATATTTGTTAATCTAATAAAAAAAAGAAAGAAGAGAATAAAAATTAACAGTATCAAAGTTGAAAAGGGTAATCTCACCTCTAATGAAGACTATATTAAGGCAATTATTAAGAACTATTTTGACCAATTATTTGGCAATAAATATGACAACCTAGGTGTAATGGGTGAATATTTTTAAAAAATATAATTTGCCTAGATTAACAAAAGAGTAATAAAATACTTAAATAATTCCATCTTGGAAAATATATTAAATAAATCATCAAGGAAATTCCTAAGAGAAAATCTCAAGGCCAGATGGAGAACACATGAATTCTATACAAAATATTTTGCAAAACAATGACACAAATATTGCACTGATTCCAAAGCCTGGTAAAACAAAAACAGAGAAAGAAAACTACAGGCCAGTCTCCTTAATGAACAAAGATGCAAAAATCTTAAATAAAATACCAGCAAAAAGATTACAGTATGTAATCACAAGGAGTTGTGAATCAATCCAAACATTCTGGATGTTAATTTGGAATCATGTGCAGAGGGCTCTAAAAGAATGTTTTCCCTTTGATCCATCCATACCACTGCTGGGTTAGTACCCCAAAGAGATAATAAGGAAATATACTTGTACAAAAATATTCATAACCTCATTTAGTGGTGGCAAAGTTGGAAAAGAGGGACTGCCCATCTATTGGGAAATGGCCGAACAAATTGTGATGTCTGATGGTGATGGAATATTATTGTGCTGAAAGGAATAATGAATTGGAGGAATACCATGTGACCTGGAAAGACCTCTAGGAACTGATGCAGAGTGAAAGGAGCAGAACCAGGAGGACATTGTACACTGAGACTGATACATTATGGCACAATCAAATGTAATAGACTTTTCTACTAACAGCAATGCAATGACCCAGGACAATTCAGAGGAACTAATTTTTTTATTTGCAAGTTTTTATTTAATTAATTATTTTAGAATATTTTTCCATGGTTACATGATTCATGTTCTTTTCCTACCTTCCTCCCAAATCCCTCCCATGGCCAATGAGCAATTCCACTAATCCAGAGGAACTTATGAGAAACAATGCTATCAAAATCCAGAGAAAGAACTGTGGGAACAGAATTATAGAAGAAAAACATATAATCGATCATGTGGTTCAATGGGGATATGACTAGGATTTTGATGTTAAAATATCACTATATTGCAGAGATGAATAACATGCAAATAGGTTTTAAACATTGAGATATGTATAACCCAATGGAATTGTTTGTCATCTCTGGGACAGGGGTGGGAAAAATCATAAATCATGTAACCATGGAAAAAATATTGTAAATTAATTAATTAATTTAAAAAGGAATCATTTGCCCCAATGGAATGGGGCTAACCTTGTGGGAGTTTCATCAAGGACTGTTTCATCATCCATTTTTTTCTTTTCTTTTTTTTTTAAACCTAATTTCTGTGTATTGGCTCCTAGGCAGAAGAGTGGTAAAGGTAAGCAATGGGGTCAAGTGACTTGCCCAGGGTCACACAGCTGGGAAGTGTGAGGCCAGATTTGAACCTAGGACCTTCCATCTCTAGGCCTGACTCTCAATTCACTGAGCTATCTAGCTGCTCCCATCATCCATTTTTTGAAAGAGAATATCTACTTGATTTTCTGGAGTTGTTAATGTTGTAGTGCTGATAAGAATTATTTCCATTTGTTGTTTAAACATCTAATATTTCAAACTGGAATTCAGATTTGTCCATTAAGGCAGATAATTTTCCCAAAATTCAACCTTCAATGTAGCATCCATGGATTATTTACTTTGCCCATTATTACAGGTATTTGAATCTATAGCTTCAACTGGAATATTTATTCTCAAGAAATTCAATATTTGACTTTTCCATTAGATTGCAATTTCAGCATGTATTCATGCAACTTCTATATCTCATTTATTTATTTTATTTCATTAGTTTATTTGCCATTTCCATCTTTGATACTTGATGGAATTGTTGATTGTTTCTATGATTTCTTCTTTGACTAGCTGGTTTGGGAGAATCATATTATTTAATTTCCAATTAGTTTTTGATTTGCCTGTCCAGGTGCCCTTAATAATTATTATTTTTATTGCATTATGATCTGAGAAGGTTACATTTATTAATATTTCTGCTCTTTTGCATTTGTTTGCAATGTTTCTATGCCCTTTTATATGGTCAATCTTTGTGAATGTACCTTGTGCAGCTGAAAAGAAGGCGTATTCCTTTTTTTCCCTATTAATTTTTCTCCACATATCTATTTAATCTAATTTTTCTAGGAGTTCATTCACCTCTCTTACTTCTTTTTTATTTATTTTTTGTTTTGATTTATCTAGATCTGAAATAGAAATATTTAGATCTCCCACTAGTATAGTTTTATTATCTATGAGATCTACCAGTTTCTTTTTTATGAATTTATATGGTATGCAATTTGGTGCATACATATTGAGCACTGTTATTTCCTCATTGTCTATACTGCCTTTTATCAGGATGTAATTACCTTTGCTGTCTTTTTTAATCAAATCTGTTTTTTACTTTGGCTTTGTCAGAAATCATAATTGCCACTTCTGCCTTTTTTTCTCATTTGAAGCTCAAAATATTTGTTCAAGCCCTTTACCTTAAACATATTTATGTCCACCTGCCTCATATGTGTTTCTTGTAGACAACATATGGTAGGATTTTGGTTTCTAATCCACTCTGCTATTTGCTTCTGTTTTATGGGCGAGTTCATCCCATTCACATTCAGAGTTATAATTTTCAGTTGTGTATTCACCAGCATTTTGGTATCCTCTCCTAGTTCTACTCCTTCTTCTTAGACTATTTCCTTTTAAACCAGTGGTTTGCTTCATGCCAGTAACCCTTGTCCCCTCCCTTGATTAACTTCCCTTTCTACCACTTCCCTTATTATTCCCCTCTTTTTATTTTTAAGGCCTAATGAATTCCCTCTCCCTTCTTCTTCCCTCACTTTTTTGACCTCCATACTCTCCTGTTCCCCTTGGTTTATTCTTTCTGACTTTCTCAGTAGGGTTAGATAGAGTTTTATAACCTAATGGATATAGCTACTCTTCTCTCTTAGGGTTAATTACATTGAGAGTAAGGTTAAATATTACCTCTTAATGTTCTCTTCCTCTCCTTCTTATACTAATATTCATCCCTTCCCCTTCCCATGCCCTCTTTGTGTGTAATAGAATATTCTATTTTTCTTATTCCTTCAAGATTCTCTTGGTGTACTCTCCTATGCACCCCCTTCTTTCCCACCCTCACATATCCTCTTAGACCATTTAGTATTCCAACCTCTCCCTATGAATAATTCTTCCAATTACTATAATAATGAATACTATAATGGTGAATAGAGTTCACTACAGAGAATTATACATAACATTTCTCCACATAGGAATACAAATAATTAGATCTTATTGAAGCCCTTAAAGAGGCAAATTAAAAAAAAGTGTTTTGTTACTTTCCCTTTTTTTATTTACCTTTTCATGTTTCTCTTAATTTTTGTGGTTGGATATTGAACTTTCCATTTACTACTGGTCTTTTTTGTGCAAATATTTGGAAATCTTCTATCTTGTTGAATGCCCAAACTTTCCCTTGGAAGTATATAGTCAGTTTTAATGGGTACATGATCCTTGGTTGTAGACTCAGTTCTCTTGCCTTTCTGAATATCATATTCCAAGCCTTGGGGTCTTTTATTGTGGAGGCTGCCAGATCCTGTGTGATCCTGACTGGTGCTCCTTGATATCTGAATTGTCTCTTTCTGGCTTCCTGTATATTTTTCTTTTACTTGGAAGCTCTTGTATTTGGCTATTATATTCCTGGCAGTTGTCTTTTCAGGGTCTAGTGTAGAGGGTGATCTATGGATGCTTTCAATGTCTATATTGTCCTCTTGTTGTAGAACTTCAGGGCAGTTTTGCTGAATGATTTCTTTTAGTATGGAGTCCAAATTTCTATTAATTTCAACTTTTTCAGTAAGACCAATGATTCTCAGATTGTCTCTTCTAGACCTGTTTTCTTGATCTGTCAATTTCTCATTGAGATATTTCATGTGTCCTTCTATTTTATTAGTCTTTTGACTTTGTTTTATTTGTTCTTGCTGTCTTGATAAATCATTGGCTTCTACTTGCCCAATTCTTGTCTTTAGAGACTTGTTTTCTTCTATAAGCTTTTGATTTTCCTTTTTGATTTGGTCTGCCCTCTTTTCCAGCTGTTTGATTTTGGTCTCTAATTTGCTTATCAATTCTTTTGATTTAGGGACATCTTTTTTCAAATTACCCAATTCTAGCCTTTAGAGATTGGTTTTTGGCTATAATCATTTGGTTTTCCTTTTCAATTTGGTCATTTCTGGTCTTTTATTTACTTACCTCACTTTCCAATTGTGAATTTCTGCCTTTTAAACTGTTATTTTTGTGCCAGATCTCTTCCATCTTTCTCATAATCTCAGATTTGAACTCTTCAAGACCTTGTGACCTGTTTTCATTGTTTTGGGAAGGTTTGGATATGGTTACTTGTTTGTTCTCTGCTGTTTGCTCTGTTTTCTGAATTTTTTTTGTGTAAAAGTTGTTGAGTGTTAAAGGCTTCTTCTTGATTTTTCTCTTCTGGGGTTCCTGATTCTGGCTTGCCATTGTTAGCTCAGAACCCTCTCAGCTTTATGCTCATGCCCAGGTCCTGTCTGGGCTCTTTAGGCTCCTGAAGTCTCAGCTCTTGTTTTTTTCAGGGTCAAGCCTCCTGGTGGTCCCATTGCTTGTTCCTCTGCCTGAGGCTCCTTTAACAGTTTCAGGGCTCTGCTTACACAGTCAAGCACCCTTCTGCACTGGGTCCCCACATCTTAGCCTGCGCCTGAGTCCGTGCCTTTCCAGGAGCCTGAGCTCAAGGTCAGTGTTTAAAGTCCTCGTGTTCTTTAGCCTCTTGGGGTCTTAAGTCTTGCTGCTCTCAGGAACAGGCCCTGGTGAGCTGCCAATGAATTAATGGGTGCCCCAAACTTGTTCCAAATCTTTTGTGCTGGTTTTGGCACTGTAGGTGGTGTGCAGGGGAGTGGGTTGCTCACTTGCATTTTAGTGAGAGCTGCTTCACCCCTTTATAGCATGGAAGTGCCCCAATCCCATGTAACTTCAATGCTGTTCCCTGTTGTGGGGTCCCTTTGTTCATCTAGATTTGTTTTTATGTCTTCTTGAGGAATCCTATATATCTGGGATGGGAGAGGTCAAGCAGCTGCTTTTTACTCTTCTGCCATCTTAACCTGCCAGTCAGCTTTTTATTTTTTCTTTTCGTTGTCTTTGGGTAAGCCCACGTGGCATAAATCATAGTTTCATTGAATTATGCAAGCCTCTCTGATACAACTTGGCAGTGATCCTTAAGGGGTATAATGGGGAAAACCAGGGAAGGTGACTTAAATATTAAATGTGGGCTCTGTGGGGTAGATAGGAGACAGTAAGGGATAATGGAGGAGACTTTATAAGCCAGGGAACCAGGTTTAACTATAAGAGGAAGACCATTGACTGAAAAGGCAGTTAAGCCTGAGCAACTGTCACTCAGCCCCACCCAGCCTGGAATAAATTCAGATAATTACATCCACACAGTGAAGACTTTAAATTACTAAAACACACAGGGAATCAGTTTAATTATTTTTTTATTTTAAACCCTTAACTTCTGTGTATTGATTTATAGGTGGAAGAGTGGTAAGGGTAGGCAATGGGGGTCAAGTGACTTACCCAGGGTCACACAGCTGGTAAGTGTCTGAGGCCGGATTTGAACCTAGGACCTCCTGTCTCTAGGCCTGGCTCTCAATCCACTAAGCTACCCAGCTGCCCCAATCAGTTTAATTATAATAAGAAGGGATTGGAAAGGAGGTTAGGTAAACTATGACTAATAACCCAGGCCTGGAGTCATAAAAGGGTAAGATCCCTAGCCAACCTGCTTCTGCCAGCTTTGACAGCTTGGCTAAAGACCTGGGGAAGAGGCCTTGAACTTGGGATCCCACAACTATTCCAGGGATGTTTTCAGAATGCTGGGAACCAATTCCTCCAGAACTGATGATCCAAAGTAGCCAGGTAGGGAGTGAAGTCTTCAAGCTGTCCACCAGATCACAGGACACTTCCCTACTCAATGTTGACTTGCAAGTTTGATGTCTTCTGCTTTCAACTTTCACCACTCTCCAAGATCCCAGGGAATCAAGGTACAACTCCACTAGCTCTGAGGTCTCCTAGGGTCAGTTACAGCTTGTCCCAACCACCATGGAGTCCATCTCCAAAAGGAAAGCCCTTCCTGCTTCCCCATTCCATTTGGAATTCTCCAGCCCTTCCTATTAGGTCTCCTTAATGATAACTAAGCAATCCTCCTCACAACAAGGGTATACACATTTAAAGACATAATTTCTCCCCTAACTACTGATTTGGACCCATCACAAAAATTTTAGCATACTGTCTCATTATTTTAAATCACTTTAAATAAATAATTTATTGTTTCTATGATTTCTTCTTTGATCAATTCTTTCTTTAGGATTGGTTACTTAGTTTCCAATGTATTATCAATTTCTACTTCCATTACTCTTTATTGAATTTAATTTTTATTGCATTATGGACTAAAAATAATGCAATTGATATTTTCAATTTTCTGTATTTGTTTGTGATTTATCTCCCCTGAGACATTTAAATTTTTTGAAAGTTCCAGGTAGAACAAAGAAAAAGTTGTACTCTTTTGTTATCTCTTTCCATTCATTTTTCTTCAGAGATCTATCATATCAGCTTTTCTAAAATTCTATTTATCACCTTAACTTCTTTCAATTTCTGTTTTATTCTCTGGTTCTCGATATTAGAGCAGTTTTCCTTTAAATTTTCTTGAAATCTGATGTTTAGGATCTTTTTTTTGATCATGTCTTTTAGGCAGTCTAATAATTCTTCATTTATCTTTCAATCTATTTTCTGAATCAGTCTTTTTTCCAATTATATATTTCTTGCTGTTTTTTTCATTTTTTTCATTTTTTTTTCATTTTTGACTTTATTTTGTTGATTTTTCAAAGTCTCATTTGGTCAGTCACTTCTACTTGTATAATGCCAATTTTCATAGTATTTCTCTTTTGTACTTTTACATATTTTGTAAAATGTTTTTCAATTATATTTTAATAGCTCCATGAGTCATTTGATTTTAGAAATTATTTTTAGCTCTTCTAGGAATTATTTCTATGTTTGTGTCCAGTTCAAATGTTGTTGTGTTTTTTTTTTCCATTTTGTGGCTCTACTCATAGCTATTTTGTATTGTTATTTTCTTCTGACTATGTGTCTTTATTTTCTCTGTCATCAAAATAGATTTTTAGTGTCAGATTTTTTAAAAATGTTTTTTTCATGACCTATTTCTTTACTTTGAACTTCATGGTAATGTTGGGTTCTGTTACCCAGTGGGGTTGCTGGAATATTGTCCTTTGAAATTCAGGATTTTTACAATCCCTTTTTTGGATATAGTTTTCAGACTTTGGAATTTTTGTGTGCTTTCAAAGTGGTATGATCTGAAGACACATGGTTACTGCTCTCCACATCCAAACATGAGTCCTTCTCCAGAAAGAGGCACTGATTCTTTGCAGTGTCAGTTGAGCTCCACAGGGTCCCTGCTCTCTTGTTACTGATAGCCTTCCTTCTGAACCTTAAACTAAAAAAAAAGACTAAGAAGTAGGTACAGACAACAGAGTAGCCAATCAGTGCTCTGCCTTGTTTATAATTTTTAGCACAGGGCCCTCCTCTATTAACCTTCTAATCAGTTGCAACAGCTCCTTACTTTATCTGGCTAAAGAATTCCCATGGCTACTGTTGTCACAATTGAGACCTACAAATGATGTTGTCACTTTTTTGTCTCTAGGGTAGACCCTGGCCCCACTTTCTTGAACTGTATATCTTACCTCCTAACTTGTTTTTGGGCTGGAAAAATTTCTCACCCTATCTTTCAGGGATCTGCAAATCCTCAATTTGATTTGAGGAATTATTTTAAAGTTACTTAGAGGGAAAGGTTTTAAGAGCTTAGCTACTTTCACTGCTCCACCATCTTTGAAATTTTGAATGTTATTTAATAATTCCAATCATCTCAAAGAAACAAAAGTCCATCTTTTTAATGCTAATATTCTTGTGGATTTTTTTTATCAACAAATCATAGCATACAAATTTCTTCCAAAAATTTTAAAAATAAACACCAGTTAGAAAGAATATATATACACATATATATGCACATTAGATATAAGCATAATGTATTATATGACTATTAAAAACCATTGAATAGGAACAGAATGAAAATATATTATTGACATTTGTGATTAGAAGATAGTATAGTCCAATTTCATGGGAGAATGAGCAATGAAAAATAGAGAACCAGCATGCTCCACTGATATCCTTAAGATGTCAGGAGAAAGTAAAGGAGTTTTTCATCTAATTGGCTGAAAGTCCTATGGAATATTTATAGGAAAAAACAATTTGTAGTTATATTTGGTAGATGGCATGAATGGACTGTGATCTGCTGTGCTGCAGTGAATGTTCAAATGGATTCACTGAAGGGATTGCTTTGAATGTTGACTATAATAATTAAGGTGAACTCTATAGGAATATATTCAGATTTTCACTCCCAGTATTTTACTTTCAACTATGTCATTTATTGGGGAACAGAAAAGAAACATAAAGTATTTTTCCAACAATTATATATTTATTATCTAGCATAGATGAGATGAAACATATGTCAATGTGTCAATTAGAAAGGTAGCATAATGATAGAAAATTAGACAGTGGCTACAAAGACTTCAGGTCCAATCCTAAAAAGTCCACTTACTCTCTATGCAACCTAGGCCAAGTCTCTTGTTTTTGGACCTCACTGTCATCATCACTAAATCACCTAGAGTTCTCTACTAACTAATTTTGAAGGAGTTGCTTTTATTAATTCTCTGATCCAAGATTTAAAACAACTTTTAAAAAAAGTGTTGAGAAAAAATAAAAAGTAAGAATTCTGAATAATGATTACAAATAAGAAACTCAGAATGTTTTGCACACATACACATATGTACATATCTATATATGTGTGTATATTTAAGCATAATATACATTATAGTAATATAAATTTTAAAATATTTTATACTTAAATGTAACATAAATATATCAACATTTATATTAGTAGAGTAAATAAAATGAAAGATATACATATATTTAATTTTTGAAGTTGAGAAAAATGTCAGGTGACTTTCTTTTAATATTCTTAAGTAAATAGTACTTTTTAAAAATTTCTGGCATAATGACATTTTAGAGAAAACAAATTTCCTCTTTCTTGTAGAGTTTTCCATACTTCATTTCTTTCATGATGTACTGAATATGTTACTTTGGTTGCTATTATTATGAATTGCTTTTTACATATGTGACATGCTAAATCATTTTAATGCAAATATAATTTTCAAGTTCAAAATGTAAATCCCTTAAATGTGCAGAAAAGGGAAATATGTCAATGTCTTTTGTCTTAGTGTCAGATTTGAAACTTGATTGTTTCAATTTAATCAGATTTAAAATTTAATGAAAAAGCAAAACTCGGGCTACAGAAATATCCTTTTATTATTATTCCAAATTGTTTCAATATAAGAAATGAATTTATTTGCTCTCATTTGGTTTATACTTATGTCAATATTTTGGGATACTATGTTTTTGACATTTTTAATATTGTGAATGTTTGTATATATAAGACAAATCACTGAGACAAAACAATGTAAAGTAATTGTTTTCTTAATTCCTTTTTGCTAGAGAAGTGGGGTGAACACAATCCAAGTAAGAGTCAGTGAAGTGAAGTTTATAGAAAAATGTCTGTGAAAGATTTCATCATTCATTCTCTGATTACTTCAAAAGTGAGCAGCTAATTTTAGGGAAAAGAAGAAAATCTTCATAGTGCAACCCTGATAGAAAAACCAACAGAAAACGAGAAAATGAGACAAAAATATATAGCTACTTATATGATGAAGTCATACTTCAGGTTAAAATAAAGTCAGAAGAAGCTTCCATAAAACTATTATTTTTCAATATTTATAATTACGATCCAAGAAAAAAGAGTGGAATGTTCATAAGGAGCACAAAAGTCATTGGGAAGATTCATGAAAGAAATAAAGGAAAAGATAAGGAGCAAAATTAGAAATCAATGAAACACTAGAAAGAAAAACAAAAGTTGGAAAATTTTGGCAAAGCAGAAGAAAAATTTACAAATGGATGGGAGAGATTTAAAAGACACAGTCATAAAATAAGCTATTTCAACAAAGTTAAACAGTAAAGTTAAAAGAAGAGGTGAAATCCCTAAAATTTTAAATTAACTTTCATTATTTTAAGTATATATTCCAAATACATCCAAATCTGAACTTTTTCACTGATTCAATGATGTCAAAAAAGGTCCAAGAAAAGTCACAAAAATATGCAAACACTGTATAAAAAAAGTGGAGGGTTTAGAACATAATATTCTAGAAGGCAAAAGAGCTAGTATTATAATAATAAATAACCTATCCAGTAAAATGTTATAATTTTTAAGAGGAAAAAAATGGATATTTAATGAAACAATGGACTTTTGTTCACTCTTGATGCAAAGACAACAGATGAATAGAAAATTTGAATTTCAAATATAAAATTAAAGTGAAGCATAAAATATAAACGTGGAAGGAAACCATAAGTGACTCAATATGGTAAAAATTTTACTTTTCTATATGAGAAGATGATACCTGTAATTTTAAGAACTTAAATATTAATAGGGTAGTTAAAAGGACTTCAATACATAGAGAGTCTGAGGGGTCTGAGAGTGAATCAGCTATTTTGGGCTGATCTTGGAAAAATGAATAGATGAAAGATAGCTGTAGCAGACACTGATATATATATATATATATATATACATATATATATATATATAAACTTACAATGAAATTTAAAAATAAAAAAGATGATTGATTCCAGAAATGTAAATTAAAACAACTCCAAGATATTGCTTTACACATGTCACATTTGCTAACATGATAAAAAAGGAAAATGACAAATTCCAGAGGAGATATGGAACAATTGATACAGTGGTGAACTATTGTTGAAATTGTGAACTAACTGTTCAGAATTCAGAACTAGGCCCAAATTGATATAAAATTATGCCTCTGCTTTGATGCAGCAATAATATTAATGGTCCACAATCACAGAAGGAACTGATGGAATTTTAAGTCACAATGAAGCATAATATTCTTCAGTTTCTTTACTCAATGAAATTTTCTCTGGTGTAAGCAATATGTATTTCCTTTCACAACATGAGGAGCAATGAGATAAGCATCTTATTATAAGATATATTATCCATATCATATTAACTGCTGCCTTAGGGAGGGCAATGAATGGAAGGGAGAAAAAGAACATATATCACAAAATTATTATTAAAAATAACATCAGTGTAAAAAAATAAATGTTAAAATGATGATCATCACTAAGAATACTTTTTAAAAAATACATTATCACATCTATATACCAAAGAAAGCAAATGCTTTCTAAAAATAAAAAGGAATTATATGTGTAATTTTTATATTTTAATTAATTTTTCCTTAATTATAGTTTCCAACATTTAAAAAATAATTTTGAGCCTTGAATTCTCTCCCTTTCTTCCTTTCCCACCCTTGTTTAAATGATAAGCAGTTTTATGTAGATTTTACATATGTAATAATGTAAAACATTTTTTCATGTTAATTCTTTTCTGGAAGGAAACTCAAACCAAAAAAAAATTAGGAAGAAAATGAAAAAAAAGTTTGATTTTTTTTGTTTGAATTCAGATTCAATCAGGCCTTTCTCTGTAACCTTATGACATGTTTTTTATCCTGAGGTCTTTGGGATTGTTTTTCATCATTGTATTGCTGAGAATAGCTAAGTTATTTTAAGTTATTAATTGTACAGTATTTCTGTCAATGAGAACAGTGTTCTACTTGTTTTTTTTGTTTCACTCTGCTTCAGTTATTGTCTTTCCAGTTGTTGTTTTTTTCCTGAGATCCTTTTGCTCATCATTTCTTATAACACAATATTATTCCTTTATAATCACTTACTCAGCCACTTCTCAATTAATAATCATCTCTTTCCTTTCCAGTTCTTTGCCTCCATAAAAAAAGAGTTCCTTTAAATATTTTTGTACACATAGGTCCTTCCCCCCACCTTTTTTTTTTCTCTTTGGGATACGAACCTACTAATGGCTTTGTTGGGTCAAAGAGTATGTACTGTTTTATAGTCTTCCAGGTATAGGTCCAAATTGCTCTCTAGAAGGGTTGAATCAGTTCACAATTCCTAAAACATTGCATTAATGTCTCATTTTACCTACAACTCCTCCAAGCTTTATCATTTTCCTTTTCTGTCATGATAGTCAATAGGTGTAGATGTTCAGGGTTTTTAATTTCCATTTATCTAATGCAAATTAGAACATTTTTGTAAGACTATAGAGACCTTTAATTACTTTGAGAACTTCCTGTTCATATCATTTGACCATTTATCAATTGGAGTGTGTGTTTTTATACATTTAAGTTATTTCTTTATGTTTTTGAAAAATGAGACCTTTATTAGAGACTTTGAAAAAAACTGTAACATTATGATTACTATTCTATTCCCTCTGTTTAGGTTCTGACCACCTTCTCCACCAATTTGCCCTTTTTACTATCAGCTTTGTCCCTCCCTTCTCTTATTCACTTACCTTCCTACTTTCCCAGAGGGTAAGATATATTCTATATCCTGTTGATTGTATACGTTCTTCCCTCACAGAGCCAATTCCGATGAAAGTAACATTAATATTCTCTCTTCCACATCTTCCCCTCCAAAAGAAAAGCTCTCTTTTGTCCCTTTAAGTGCAGTAATTTAGCCCATTTTATTTTCCATTCCTCTTTTCCATTGCAATCTTCTTTTTCATGCCTTAATTTTATTTTTTTTAAATATAACCCCATTAAAGTCAACATATACCCTTGTCCTCTATTGTTATGTAAATCTTGGTAGTTCATGTGGAATTAATTGGAGATTGTTGAGAGATCCTAATGAGACACCTAGATATAATAATGATCCCAAAAGGTCAACCCAAATACAGCTGGTACTCTAAGAGAATTGTGTAATCTTTTTACTCCCATCCCAAGATAACAAAACAGTAACCCAGGTCTAACAGCCTGAACTAAGGAATCAGCTGATTGGGGAACACAGCTGACCCTTGTCCTAACTAAAGTTTTAGTAATTTGATAGAGATGATTATATTCCTTAGCTTGATATACTATAGACCCTGGATGTTGGTGTATCAAGACTAATTAATTAATCGACTTGTTCTGACTGTGGATTTAATCTTAACTGTTGGTTGAAGGAATATTGAAAGTAAAACCCCTCTCCTGGCTGTCACAGGACTCTGCCAAATGAAGCCTCCCCTTGGACCTTTGAGAATTCACAGGCAAGTGGCTTCTTGAAAAGTTGGTTTAATTGTTGAAGAGTTTAGGTAAAAAGGGAACTGGGTAAAGATGCAAAGTGCAAATTGGCATTTCCTAAGAAAATCTAAGTTGCATAGATCATTGTTGAATCTTCAATTGATTATTTTTGATTAAGGCTCTTGGTTGGCTGACAGCCTGGCTAGGCCTGATTAGCCCAGGCCTAAATCAAGGCTTGACCCCGCTGCTGGTGGATTTCTTTGTAGATCATCTTGCTGATAACAAATCAGAGAACTGAGGTTGATGGATACAGTTGAATCTGTGTGTAAGCTGGAGCTGGTTTGTGAGTATAAAGAGAATAAGCTATGCCTAAGTCCTTCTCCACCTTTGCCCAAATATCTCCAAACTGAGACCAAGATGGCTTCAAGTCTGTTCCTTTTATAGGCAAATTTCAATTGCACTGGTTCATGCCAGGCTCATGTCAGGCTCACACCAAGCTCACACCACCTTGATTCATTCTACATTCTAAGCAGGTAACTGCCTATCACTCTTGACCCAACATGGCTGTCATATTTCTTTACACTATGTATATTATTTACAACTTCCCTAATAACAATATAGTTCTTAGAAGTTAAAAGAATCACCTCTTCATATAATGATGTAAACAGTTTGATTGTATTGAATGTCTTTTGATTTCTCTGTCCCATTTACCTTTTTATATTTCTCTTGAATTTTATATTTGAGATTCAAATTTTCTGTTCATCTTTTGTCTTTTATTCAATGATATTTAAAATCCTCTATTTCATTTAATACCCATTTTTTCCCTGAAGGATTATGCTCAGTTTTATTTGGTAAGTGGTTCTTGGTTGAAGTATTAGCTCCTTTGTTCTCTGGACTACAACATTATAGGCCCTCCTGTACTTTAATGTATAAGCTGCTAAATCTTGTGTTATCCTAAGTATAAATGACATAATATTTTAATTCCTTCTTTTTAGTTGTTTGAAATATTTTCTTTTGACCTGGGAATTCTGGAATTTGGGAGTTACTCTTTTGGGATCTCTTTAAGGAGGTATTTTTTTGATTCTTTCAATTTCCATTTTACTTCCTCATTCTAGGATATTAGGACAATTTCCTTGATAATTTCTTGAAAGATAATGTTTATGTTATTTTTTATGGCTTTCATGTATACCTATAATTCTTAGATGATTTCTCCTAGATTTATTTTTTCTGGCCAATTGTTTTTTTTTTCCTAATGAGATATTTCACATTTCCTTCTATTATTGTTTGCATTTTGTTTTGTTTTGTTTTTGCTTTTTTTTAAACTTTGTTTCTTGATATTTCATGGACTCATTACCTTCCACTTTCTGAATTCTAATTTCTATGGTATGCTTTTCTTGAATGAGCCTTGTACCTCCCTTTGCATCTGGCCAATTCTAAATTTTTAAAAGTACTTTACCTAAATTAATTTTTGTACCTCTTTTCTCATATGATCAACTTTTCCTTCTAAAAATTATTTTTAGTACATTTTTAAAAAATCTTCTTTTCAGTTTGTCCAGTTCTGCTTTTTAAGTGGGTTTTCTCCATTGGATTTTTTTTTGCCTCTTCTACCAATTGACCTATCCTGTTTTTTAAAATTTTAATTTCTTCAGTATTTTTTGTGCTTCTCTTCCAAAACTATTGACTTTTTTCAATGATTTTTGGTACACTCTCACTTCTTTTCACAATTGTGGAAGTAAGGTAAAAGTTGCTATGTATAATTGGAATGGAATATTATTTTACTATAAGAAATTAAAATCAGGATGGATTCAGAAAAAAAAAAACCACAACCAGAAAGTCTTATATCTGTACTGATGCAAAGTGAAGTTTTAAGAATCAGGAGTATATTGTACACAGTAAGAGCAATAATTCAATGATGAACAATTATAAAATCTTAGCTACTCTGATCAAGATACTGATGCAAAATAATTCCAAAGGACCCTTGATGCTCAATGTTATCCATATTCAAGTAGAGACTCAGTGTAGATTAAAGTAAACTAATTTTATTATTTTTATTTTTCTTATTTTTGTATATTATCTTTTCAATATATTTTATATATATATATATATATAT
>NC_058132.1:222672559-222694742 GCF_016433145.1 Gracilinanus agilis
TATGAATATATATGCATATTTGTACATGATATATATATATATATATATATATTCCAAAGGAATATAGTTTTATATAACTTCATAACACCTCTTTTATTTATATATCAATATAAAGATAATTTAAAAAACAAATATTTATAGTAATAGGAATATAATAAACCCTACTGCCATTCTGGTCATGCTAATTTTTATTTTTAAAGTAATGAAATATTATTCAAAATTTGGTTGGCCTAAGGTAACTTAGGGCTCTTTATGTTATTGTTACCTCTTCAGTGTCTGTATAAAAATAGGCATGAAGATTTGGAAGTTCTCCTATATGCTTGACTGGTGGATAAAGATGAGACATTCAACCAATTAAATCAATTCTTTATTTTTAATGCCTGTACTTCTAAAATTTCCCCTTATGACTGAGGAAATCTCCCCTTGTTAAATATTAGATGACCTATACATGTCTAATTTTGGTTTAGAGTCAAACCTAAATTGTATAAGTATTATTCTGAAATTGCCTCATCTCTAAGTAGTATATAAGCACTGTTAGAATCAACAATAATAACAACAAACCAAATACTTTTGGATATCATCTACATTATTAAATTTGAACCTTATGGAGTATATAAATATTTGACATCATATTATTTTTACATCATATCATATTTACAAATGATTATAACATACTAGGACCTAATAAACTCAAAAATGAAGGCAAAAAAGCAGAAATAATTAATGAACATTTTTAGACAATATTGGTATTATCCACATTTTAGGTGGGGAAATTGAGGTTTAGATGGTTTAAGTAAATTATCCAGAATCACATGGCTAGTATATAACTGAAGCAGGTTTTTGAATTTGGGGTCTTGAATTCAACTCTCATACTCTAGATTCCTAATACTACCCATAAATAAAAGGGTGTATTGTGTTTCCTGTGAGTCTTCTCCTCATCCACACACAAAGGGATTTATTTTACATCCAATGACACTGATTGCTTTTTTATTCCTCAAAAAATATATCCTATCTCAAGACAGATAATTTTCACAAACTTTCTGCTTCCTAGGTCCATAATCCCTTTACTTATCATGACCATCTCTTGCCTTCCCTGGCTTCCTTCAAGTCCCATCTGAAATTTTACTTTTTATTAGAAGTCTTTTCTGTATCAACTTAATGCCTTTCCACCCTATCTGTTGATAATATCAAATTTATCCTTTTATTTTTTACTGTACATAGCTGCTTGTAAATAATAAATACTGGGGTTTGTAGAGAGAGAAGGGGATGAAGGAGGAATGAAGGGGTAAAGTGGGTTTACTACCTGACCCACAATAAAACATTGGGAAATCTCACCCACCCCCACAAACACAGGACTTGGGGAATGAGTGGTTACAGTTGAGACCAACTATCCTCCAGACCAAGTCTGCCAGGGATTCCTATTGTAATGCAGGGTTGCAGCAGGAGCTTTTTGCTTTTGCAAATTCAAGTGTAACAGGCCTGGCAGAAGTTTAGAATGTTCACAGAAAAGCAGTTGGAGCCTGAGGCTATAAATAGTGCTGAAGTTCCAACTGAGGGGCTTTTGCCTATTGGATTGGGCTTTAGGGCTTCTACCTTTGCCTGTGTGTCTTGTCTTTGGTGTTTGGACCTAGCCTGATTTCTCTGGATCTCTCCCCAATCTCTCCATTTACATCCCTACTATTTTCCCTGAATTTCCCCATTGGGCTCTGGGAGGAAGGGTGGTTTTTGTGGTTGGACATCGTGGGTTTAGTTTCTGTAGGCAAGTAGGACATTCTAAATCAAGCCACCCCTTATTTAGTGACCTGATAAATACTTTACTTCAGGGAAATGAAGCCTTCCTGACTGGGAAAGCCTGTCTCTCTCAGTCTGACCCTGCTTCCTGTGACCCTTCCCCCAGCACCAGCTTTCTCCTTAGCAGCAGTTACAAACCCTGAAGCCCTCTTCCCCTTAGCTTACCTCTAACATCCCCTTTGTTACCTACATAAAAGCCTCTGGTGAATCATTGTATTGAATATTAAGGCAAAGGGTGAAGGGGAAGTAAAGCCATCCAGCAGCTCAACGAAGATTCCTAGTGGGTTGGACACTTAGAAAGGGGAACCAAGAACTGAGTGAAAATGGGTAGCAGGTTAAAAACTAGTGGAAAGAGAACATAAGGCGAGAATAAAGACATGCAGACATAGAAAGTTTTGGCATAAGGTAGACAGACAGCGAGTAAGGTATGGTGGTCAAAAGCTTAGATTGTTCAGAGCTCTGATGGTCAAGAGCTTTTTGGTTAAGAGATCTGATGGTTAAGAGCTTCCTTCTCAACTGTCATATAGTTACTTTTATTGGGGTTACAACCATAGATTGGGGGAAGGGAAGAGCCAAGTGGTCTGATACATATGTAATCATCATGAAATACAAACTGTTGGAACCTGAAATAACAGGTAGAGCAAACATCTAGATCAGGAATACATGAGGCCTAAGGTTTTGATACAAATGCTCATTGATTGAAGGTAAGGCAAGGAGACTGAGATAACTGACCAGTCTTCCAGAGGGTAGCCTTAGGGAAGGGCTAGGAGTTTGGCAAGGTTGAGGTTCAGTTTAGCTCAAGGTTACAGAAATCAATCATAAGCAAAACAAGAGTCATTTTTTGAGAACTCTTAAAAATAATATCAAGATTAATGTATACCTAGATTGGTACAGGAAGAAACTACTTCCTTTTATTTCTTGAGGGAAACCTAGGCATCCATCTTGGGCAGGAAGTACCCAGCTGAGTCTTCCTGCAGACATCAATTTCACTGGCAGGGAGGAGCCTTTCACTTGTCCCTCTAAGGGACCTTAGAAATTAACAAGAGAAAACTCTACAGCCAGATCTAATCATTTCTGACTGACCCAATTCCTCTTGTATCCTAGAGATACTTTCCCTGCCTGGAGATACAGCCTATTTTCCTTTTAGTACCCTGTCTCTAGCCTCAGTGATTAGCCTGTTTGAACAGCCCCTCCTATACTCCCATCCACTCCCTTACCACCTCATTCATCCCTTCCCTACACTCAGCTGTCCCCTTTATTCCTCTTCCTATCACCTATCACCTTATCCCTCCTCACTGCCAAGATTGCCTACTCCTTCATAACATTATTAAACTATAGTGGACCCTTTGAGTTGTGGAGAAGGAACAAAAGGAATTTATAAAACACAGTTCAATACTGAATTTAAGGGTAAGAGATGTAGAGAGAGATCACACTAAAACTAGATATCTAAAGATAGACTCCAGGGACTGGAAAGGCGAGTCAAAATCTACTCTGTACTAACACAGGCTGCCAGGTCCAGTTTGGTTGGTTATAAGGAGATATGGATGTCTCACAAGTGGGTCCTCCTCAACTCCAGTGATGATCTAAGGTTTTCCAGGAACACAGGTCCACAGCAAATTAATTCACAAATAGATGAAGACAGGGAGCTGAACCAGTCTGGATGTCCACCATCCAGAGCCAAATTCACTGCTAAAACCTGAACTTCCACAGGATCGATGTTTCTTTTTTTTCTTTTTTTCTTTTTCTTTTTATAATTTTTCACATGTTTATTAATATTCATTTTTAACATGGTTACATGATTGATGCTCCTACTTTCCCCTTCATTGCCCGGCTCTCTCCCCACCCATGGCTGATGAATATTTCCACTGGTTTTAACATGTGTCATTGACCAAGACATATTTCCAAATTGTTGATAGTTGCATTGGTGTGGTAGTTTCGAGTTTACATCCCCAATGATGTCCTCCTCAAACCATGTGTTCAAGCAGTTGTTTTTCTTATATGTTTCTTCTCCTGCAGTTTTTCCTCTGAATGTCGGTAGTGTTCTTTACCATAAATCCCTCAGAACTATCCTGTGTCAATGCATTGCTGCTGGTACAGAAGCCCATTACATTTGATTTTACCATAGTATATCAGTCTCTGTGTACAATGTTCTTTTGGCTCTGTTCCTTTCGCTTTGCATCAGTTCCTGGAGGTCTTTCCAATTCACCTGGAACTCCTCTAGTTTATTATTCCTTTTAGCACAATAGTATTCCATCACCAGCATATACCACAGTTTGTTCAGCCATTCCTAAATTGAAGGGCATACCCTCCTTTTCCAGTGTTTTGCCACCACAAAAAGCTCAGCTATAAATATTTCCGTACAAGTCTATTTATCTATGATCTCTTTGGGGTACAAACCCAACAATGGTATGGCTGGATCAAAGGGCAGGCATTCTTTTATAGCCCTTTGAGCATAGTTCCAAATTTCCAGCCAGAATGGTTGGATCAGTTCACAACTCCACCAGCAATGCATTAATGTCCCAATTTTGCCACATCCCCTCCAGCATTCATGACTCTCCCCTTCTTTCATTTTAGCCAATCTGCTAGGTGTGAGGTGATAGCTCAGAGTTGTTCTGATTTGCATTTCTCTAATTATTAGAGATTTAGAACACTTTCTCATGTGCTTATTGATACTTTCGATTTCTTTGCCTGAAAATTTCCTATTCATGTCTATTGCCCAATTATCAATTGGGGAATGGCTTGATTTTTTATATAATTGATTTAACTCCTTGTATATTTGAGTGATTAGACCCCTGTCAGAGTTTTTCATTATAAAGATTTTTTCCCAATTTGTTGTTTCCCTTCTGATTTTGACTACATTGTTTTTCTTTGTACAAAAGCTTTTTAGCTTAATATAATCAAAACCATTTAATTTACATTTTGTAATTTTCTCTAACTCTTGCTTGGTTTTAAAATCTTTCCTTTCCCAGAGATCTCACAAGTATACTATTTTGTATTTACTTAAATTATTTATAGTTTCCCTCTTTGTATTCAAGTCATTCACCCATTCTGAATTTATCTTGGTGTAGGGTGTGAGATGTTGATCTAAACCTAATCTCTACCATATTGTTTTCCAAATTTCCCAGCAGTTTTTGTCAAATAGTGAATTCATGTCCCAAAAGTTGGGCTCTTTGGGTTTATCATACACTGTCTTGCTGATGTCATTAACCCCAAGTCTATTCCACTGATGCTCCCTTCTATCTCTTAGACAGTACCATATTGTTTTGATGACTGCTGCTTTAGAGTATAGTTTAATATCTGGTACTGCTAGGCCCCCCTCCTTCACATTTTTTTCATCATTTCCCTTGATATTCTTGATCTTTTTTTATTCCAAATGAAATTTGTTATATTTTTTTCTAATTCAGTAAAGAAGTTTTTTGTTAACTTGATAGGTATGGCTCTAAATAAGTAAATTAATTTGGGTAAAATTGTCATTTTCATTACGTTAGCTCTTCCTACCCATTAGCAATTAATGGCTTTCCAATTGTTGAGATACAGTTTTATTTGTTTGGAAAGTGTTTTGTAGTTGTTTTTGTATAATTGCTGTGTTGTTTTGGTAGATAGATTCCCAAGTATTTTATATTGTCTAGGGTGATTTTAAATGGTGTTTCTCTTTCTACCTCTTGCTGCTCTAGTGTGTTGGAGATGTATAGAAATGCTGATGATTTATGTGCATTTATTTTGTATCCTGCAACTTTGCTAAAGTTGTTGATTATTTCTACGAGCTTCTTAGTTGATTCTCTAGGATTTTTTAAGTAGACCATCATATCATCTGCAAAGAGTGATAGCTTAGTCTCCTCATTGCCTATTTTGATACCTTCAATTTCTTTTTCTTCTCTAATTGCTACTGCTAGTGTTTTTAGTACTATGTTGAATAATAGAGGTGATAATGGGCATCCTTGTTTCACTCCTGATCTCATTGGGAAGGCTTCTAATTTATCCCCATTGCATATGATGTTTGTTGATGGTTTTGGGTATATACTGTTTATAATTTTTAGTAAAGGTCCTTCTATTCCTATACTTTTCAGTGTTTTCAATAGGAATGGATGCTGTATTTTGTCAAAGGCTTTTTCATCATCTATTGAGATAATCATGAGATTTTTGTTTATTAGACAGTTGATATGGTTAATTATGTGGATGGTTTTCCTAATGTTGAACCATCCTTGCATTCCTGGTATAAATCCCACCTGATCATGGTGGATGGTCTTCTTAATTACTTACTGGAGTCACTTTGATAGTATTCTATTTAGGATTTTCACATCTATGTTCATTAGGGAGATTTGTCTAAAGTTTTCTTTCTCTGTTTTTGATCTCCCTGGCTTTGGAATCAGTACCATATTTGAGTCATGAAAGGAATTTGGTAGGACTCCTTCTTTGCTTATCATATCAAATAATTGGTATTTTTTTGGGATTAGTTGCTCTTTGAATGTTTGATAGAATTCACTTGCGAATCTATCAGGCCCTGGCGATTTTTTCTTAGGGAGTTCCTTGATGGCTTGTTCAATTTCTTTTCCTGATATGGGATTATTTAGGTATTTTATTTCTTCTGCTGTTAATCTAAGCAATTTTATTTTTGTAAATATTTATCCATATCTCCTAAATTGTTACCAATGTTGCCATATAATTGGGTGAGATAGTTTTTAATGATTGTCCTAATTTCTCCTTCATTAGAGTTGAGGTCTCCCTTTTCATCTTTGATATTATCAATTTGGTTCTCTTCTTTCCTTTTTTTATTAGATTGACCAGTACTTTGCCTATTTTATCTGTTTTCTCAAAATACCAGCTTCTAGTCTTATTTATTAATTCAATAGTTCTATTACTTTCGATTTTATCAATTTCTTCCTTAGTTTTTACTATTTCTAATTTTGTTTTCATCTGGGGATTTTTAATTTGTTCTCTTTCTAATTTTTTGAGTTGCATTGCCAATTCATTAATCTCTGTCCTCCTTAATTTGTTAATATATGCAATTAAGGATATAAATTTCTCCCTGAGTACTGCCTTGCCTGCATCCCACAGAATTTGGTAGGATGTCTCATCATTGTCTTTCTCTTCAATGAAATTGTTGATTGTTTCTATGATTTCTTCTTTGACTAACTGGTTTTGGAGAATCATATTGTTTAATTTCCAATTGGTTTTTGATTTGCCTGTCCAGGTGCCCTTACTAATTATTATTTTTTTTGCATTATGATCTGAGAAGGTTACATTTATTATATCTGCTCTTTTGCATTTGTTTGCAATGTTTCTATGCCTTATTACATGGTAAATCTTTGTGAATGTACCATGTGCAGCTGAAAAGAAGGTGTATTCCTTTTTGTCTCTATTTATTTTTCTCCACATATCAATTAAATCTAATTTTCTAGGACTTCATTCACCTCTCTTACCTCTTTCTTATTTATTTTTTGTTTTGATTTATCTAGATCTGAAAGAGGAATATTTAGATCTTTCACTATCATGGTTTTACTATCTATTTCCTTCTTGAGCTCTGCCAGTTTCTCCTTTATGAATTTGGATGCTATAAAACTTGGTGTATATATATTGAGCAGTGTTATTTCCTCATTGTTTATACTGCCTTTTATCAGGATGTAATGACCTTCCCTTTCTTTTTTAACCATATCTCTTTTTAATTTGGCTTTTTCAGAAATCATAATAGCCACTCCTGCCTTCTTTTTCTCATTTGATGCCCAAAAGATTTTGCTCAAGCCCTTAACCTTAAACTTGTATATTTTTCCCCCCTCATATGTCTTTCTTGTAGACAATATATGGTAGGATTTTGGTTTCTAATCCACTCTGCTATTTGCTTCCATTTTATGAGTGAGTTCATCCCATTCACATTGAGAGTTATAATTATCAGTTGTGCATTCACTGACATTTTTGTATCTTCCCCTAGTCCCACCTCTTCTTATTACACTATTTTCTTTTAAACCAGAGGTTTGCTTTGAGCTGGTATCCCTTATCCCCTCCCTTGATTAGCTTCCCTTTCTAACTCCTCCCTTGTTATTCCCCTCTTTTTATTTTTTTTGTTTTGTTTTTTTGTTTGTTTGTTTTTTTTAACCCTTGTACTTTGCTGTATTGTCTCATAGGTGGAAGGGTGGGCAATGGGGGTCAAGTGACTTGCCCAGGGTCACACAGCTGGGAAGTGGCTGAGGCCGGGTTTGAACCTAGGGTTTGAACCTCCTTTCTCTAGGCCTAACTCTCACTCCACTGAGCTACCCAGCTGCCCCCCCCCTTTTTATTTTTAAAGGCCTATTGAATTCCCTCCCCCTTCTTCTCCCCTCCCTTGTTTGACCTCCCCACTTCCCTGCTCCCCTTGATTTATCCCTTCTGACTTTCTGAGTAGGATTAGATAGAGTTTTTTTATCCCAATGGATAATATAGCTACTCTTCCCTCTCCAAGTTGATTACACTGAGAGTAAGGTTTAAATATTACCTCTTAATGCTCTCTTCCTCTTCTTCTTATAATAGTATTTGTCCCTTCCTCTTCCCATGCCCTCTTTTTGTGTAATAGAATATCCTATTTTTCTTATTCACTGAAGTTTCTCTTGGTTTCCCCTACTATTCACCCCTCTCTTTCCCACCCCCATGTCATCTTAGACCATTTAGTATTCTGTCCTCTCCCTATGAATTATTCTTCTGATTGCTATAATAGTGAATATTATAATAGTGAATAGAATTCACTACAGAGAATTATACATAGCATTTCTCCACATAGGAATACAGATAATTAGATCTTATTGAAGCCCTTAAAGAGTCAAATTTAAAAAAAAATTATGAGTTTTCTTTCTTTTCCCTCTGTTTCTTATTTACCTTTTCATGTTTCTCTTGATTTTTGTGGTTGAATATCAGACTTTCCATTTAGTCCTGGTCTTTTCTGTGCAAATACTTTGAAATCTTCAATTTTGTTGATTGCCCATACTTTCCCCTGGAAATATATAGTCAGTTTTGATGGGTAGTTGACCCATGGTTGAAGGCACAGTTCTCTTGCCTTTCTGAATAGCATATTCCATGCCTTGCGGTCTTTTAGCGTGGAGGCTGCCAGATCCTGTGTGATCCTGATTGGTGCTCCTTGATATTTGAATTGTCTCTTTCTGGCTTCTTGTAAGATTTTTGCTTTTACTTGGAAACTCTTGAATTTGGCTATTATATTACTGGGGGTTGTCCTTTCTGGGTCTAGTGTAGAGGGTGATCTATGGATCCTTTCAATGTCTATATTGCCCTCTTGTTGTAGAACTTCAGGGAAATTTTGCTGAATAATTTCTTTCAGTATGGAGTCCAAGTTTCTATTAATTTCTGCTTTTATGGAAGACCAATGATTCTCATATTGTCTCTTCTAGCCCTGTTTTCTTGATCTGTCACATTCTCATTGAGATATTTCATGTTTTCTTCTATTTTATGCGTCTTTTGACTTTGTTTTATTTGTTCTTGCTGTCTTGAGAGATCATTAGCTTCTAATTGCACAATTCTAGTGTTTAGGGACTGGTTTTGGTTATAATCTTTAGGTTTTCCTTTTCAATCTGGTCATTTCTGGTCTTCAGTTGACTTGCCTCACTTTCCAATTGTGAAATTCTGCCTTTTAAACTGTTATTTTCTTGCCTGATCTCTTCCATCTTTTTCATCATCTCAGATTTGAACTCTTCAATAGCTTTTGACCAGTTTTCATTATTTTGGTAAGGTTTGGATAGGATTTCTTGTTTGTTCCCCTCTGTTGTCTGGATTTTCTCCGTGTAAAAGTTGTCGAGAGTTCCAGAGTTCTTCTTGATAATCTTTCTCTTCTGGGGTTCTCGATTTTGGCTTGCCATTGTTGTTAGCCCAGCGCATTCTCAGCTTTATTCTCACACTCAGGGTCTGTCTAGGCTCCCGAGGTCTCAGGTCCTGTTGTTCTCTGGGTCGAGCCTCCTGGTTGTCCTTGGTCTGCCCCTCTGCCTGAGGCTCCTTCAACAGTCTCAGGGCACTGCTTCCACTGCTGTGCTCCTACTGCATGCTCCCATCTGCACAAGGTCCCCACTCGCGGTCCAAACCTGCACTTGAGATCCTTGTCCATGCCTAGGGCAATGCCTTCACCCGCACAGATGCTCAGGAAAGTCCGTGCGTGTTCTTTTAGCCTCTTGGGGTCCTAAGTCTTTCTGCTCTCAGGAACAAGCCCTGGAACTGTCAGTGACTTAATGGGTGCCCCAAAACTGCGTTCACTCTTGTGCACTGGCCTCTGAGTTGTACGTGATATGGGTGGTGGGGGAGGGGCTTCTTCCTCTCGCCTTTTAGTGGGAACTGTTTCACCCCTTTATAGCGTGGAAATGCCCCGATTCCGTGTACCTTCAATGCTGCGCCCTGTTGCAGGGTCCCCTTGTTTGTCTGGATTCTTTTTTATGTCCCTTTGAGGAGTCCTGTATGCTTCAGTTAGGAGAGATCAAGCAGTGCTGCTCCTTACTCTGCAGCCATCTTAACGGGAAGACAGGATCAATGTTTCTTGAATCAGACAAATCCATTTTCCTGGGTTCTTCACTAGAGACAGTTAAAACCAGCATCTAACTGCCTCAGCCATACCAGAGTCACTCAGTAAAGATGCCCTTCTTTCTCCTATTCCATGATTGGAACATTCCAGCCTTGCCTGACAAGCCTGACTGCTATCTACATATTTATATATCTACCTTATCTACATGCCCTACCTCATATTTGTCTACAACACAGTATAGTATCTAACCCATAGTTGAAACTTAATAAATGCTTATTGACTGACTGATTCTAGGCTGAAAGTAATTCACAACTTTAAACATGTGAAATGAAAATTCTGTATTACACATTTATGTAGTGATGTGAATGTATGAATGTAGAATTTTTAAAAATCTAACTAAAAATATGAGACTTATTATGTAAGGTGTGAGATCCTGGAGAGTAATTTAGGTCTTAGCTATAAAAATTGGGTAATTATTTCTGTACATGAACTTATGGCACTAATTATTTTTGAATTTAAGGAAACAATTATTTTCCAGTTAAGAATATCTGAAAGGATTGTTAACAAAACAAAAGGATTCATAAATTGAATATCATCAACAGAGAGGATGGAAAGGCATTAAGTTGATACAGGAAAGGCTTCTAATAAAAACTGAAGTGATAGAAGGATAAGAAATGCTAATGCCTTGAGTTGTTTATTATTTTTGGAGATTTTGAACATTTTAGATGAAATTAGGAAATATATATTGAGTTCTTCCTACTTCAAAGGTGCCAGATTTAGTAAATGGTTGTAAAAATACAGGGCTTAATAAGACTTTCCCCCAAATAAATACACTATTAAATACAGAGAAATATTGATATTAACAATGATAAGTATAATATTCTATCAATTATTTCATCATATGCATTCTGAAGGGAAAAATAAATGTGACAAGGAAAGAAAACAAAATCAGAGATTTTACTGAAGAATGTGTCTATGAGTAGACAGTTTACTATGGATCCAAGTCTAGTGAATATATACCGTATCCATCTGCAAAATTCCTTATAGCATCTGAAAATATTTTGGTCTGGTGGAACTCTAGAGACAGCCAACAAAATTAAGATTTGTTTCAACTGTATAGAATTATTGATTTTGAACAGACACAGGTTAGCTGCACCTGTAGTTTTCACTCTAGTCAATGACTGTCAATGTTCTTTACTGGACTGGTCATTATCTGTGGTTTTACCTCTTTGACCCTAGGCTTGAAATGAAATGAGGTATTTGTGATTGCTTCATGTCAACTCTACACTTCCTGCTATTTCCAGAAGTCCATAGATGTAACAAATTAAAATTGAATGTGTCCTTATAGAGATGTTTTTCACTCTCCTGCCTTCTCACTACTTTCAGTTCCATACAAGCAAAAGCTCAAAATCCACACACACACACATTACTAATTCTTCAGAACAAAGCCACATTACAAGCATGTTTTGAGCATAGACTATGATTCAGTATCTCTGGTTATTGTTTTTTTTTTTTAATCATACTTGATGTGGATAGCAATGAAAATGCCACAGGAACAATATAATAGGATGACAAAGAAATAGCCAGGTTCTATTGCAATATAGGTGGGGCATTGGCAGTACCCTGGAGGACATTGTCTAGGATTGGACAATGAAGCCTTATTAGCACCCACATTATAATTTCCCTTCAGAAGGGATATAGTGGAGCTCATGATTTTTCCTATTTTTTTCCTACCACATTATTTTAAGCAGCACACTACCAAAGTAGTAGATAGCAGTGGTAGTTTTAATCTGCTCTTTATTGGCTGTTGTACTTCTCTAAGATAGGTTCTAGGAAGTAATGGGAATTGATGATGGATATAATTGACAAGGTTCACCACTGACAAAGAAGAACACTTTTTGTCATTTATTTGAGGATTTGCTTAGCAGAGACATATATTTTCACCATGAAATATAAAGAAAATAAAACCTCTTCTCATATTATTGTTTGAGGCAATTTCAAGTTAATAGTTGAAGATTATACTGTGGATAGAGTCCTGGGTCTGGAATCAGGAAGACATTACTGAAGTTCCAGCTCCATAAACCTACTGAGTAGCATAAATCTGAAGACGTCACTCAATTTCTGTCCACCTCAGTTAACTCATCTATAAAGTAGGGTTAATAATAATATCTAGCTCAGAGGGTTATTATAAAGATTAAATGAAATTTAATTTTAAAAACTCTTAGCAGGGTGACTGATACATACAAATGTTTAATAATTCCTTGTCCCTCCAGGTGTAGAAGATAGCTATGTTGCACAATGGATAGAGTACTAGGCTTGAAATTAGAAAGACATCTTTTTGAGATCAAACCAACCTCAGACACTTACTGTGTAACTCTAGAAAGAGTCACTAAACCCTGTTTGCCTTTTCCTCATATGATTTTCCTACCTTTTTGTAGGTAGGCTCTGTTTCTGGGAATTTGGGGTTCCCTCTTAAACTCCAGTCCTTCCTTGATACCACTTTAGCTTATTTTATGGGTTTCTTACAGTTTTCATTCTTCCAAAGTGATATGATGGCCTGAGGGATGGGAGCTCTGAGAATCTCTTCCCACTTCTGATTTAATTAACCCTTACAATGCTGATAGCTTAAGGACTTGCTTTAGGCTAGGGATTGAGCTTTTATCTTGCTCTGAACTTGATCACTCAGAGGCTACTCAAATTCTAGCCCCAAGCTTAGGTGCAATTTTTTTTATCTCACTGTGTACTTGATCTAATCAGGCATATAGTTGAGTGCCCCATCCTGGAGCTCTGCCCTGAGCTCCTGGCAAAAAGATCTGGACACCCCTTGGGTCAACCAACTACTATAAGCTTGGATTTATGTCCTTACCACAGGCCCAGACTGGGGTTCCTGACTTTCTCTGAGTCGACACAAGTCAGCCCACTTCAGTACAGGCTGCCCTGGGCTGGGATTCTGAATTTTACCACTGGTTTGAAATCTCAAGGGGTGTGGGTTGGCTTGAACCAGGCAGGGTCTTGGTACCTGAATGATGGCTTGAGCTTGTGTTCCCAAACTTAGGACAATAGATGTGAGGTTGGGGTTTGTGGTTTGCTCTTGACTTGCTCTTCATTCCTTGCTATAGTCTTGCTAACTATGCTCTCCTCTCACCTCAGTGCCCCAAATGTTCTCTGCCTACCTTTGAAGTCTTTCTTTTCTTTTCTCAAAAGTTGTTTCTCTCTGTCTCTTTGTTGGTTCTTTCACTTTTGTATTAATTTTGTGGTTTTAAAAAATATATTGATTGAAGCACATTCTGAAAGTGACCTTGAGCTTCTCTGCCTTACTCTGTCATTTTGGCTCTACCTGCAGAAGTCTCAGTTCCTCATCTGAAAAAAAAATAGCGACCAAGAAAACCCCAAATGGGATCATGAAAAGTTGGGCATGGCTGAAACAACTGAATAATGATAATAAAAGACATAAAAATAGTGCCAACCAAGCCTCCATTTCTGAGTAATATGGTCAAAAATTTGGAAGATTTGATATTTCCTTTTATGTTTTTTCTGAATGTTTTCAAAATATGAGTTATATTCAAAAGGTAAATTAATTGTACCTTTCTCCAAAGGATAAAGCACCAAGAACTTTACTATGGAAGTGGTCTAAAGAATTAATACCAGAGAAAGTTAATCCCTATTCCTAACCACACTCACTCAGTACCTCTTCCCACCCCCACCCCAACACATTCTGACAGGACTGCACAATGGGACAGAAATTATTATACTCTAGGTCCAGTTATGAAGTCCCTCATTGTCAATGCAATCTCTGTTAGCACAATCCTCTGCCCTACACAAACTTCAACATTTTTTTGTGGTAAATAGCAATGAGGCACATCTCTTTCCCCACCATTACCACCATCATTTGAAGAAAAGGGGAAAATATGTAGAATATACAAGTATGTGGAAAGTGTGCTCAGTGTGAGTCAACAGTATGTGACATAATTTGTAACCATACTCCTGAAGAGAAGTAAAGAATAGGGATAATAGTGAGAGTTTGCCAGGATATGTCTGAGACTCCATCAAAACTGAAATAATGGTTCTGAGGCTTACTATGTCCTGCCAAAAGACACTATGGGAAGAGGAAGAGAATAGTAACAGTTCTCTACCATGAGATGAGGCTGAGTTACCTTTGACACTGAGCTCTTAAGAGAATTGGTACCAAAGTAGAAAGAATAATTTAGAATATATGTAAAAAGACCTGAGTTACCGAAGTTCTCAAGAGGAAGAAACAAAATTCAAAACGCTGAGCACAAGCAAATAACACATGATGCTCATAGCAGAAGAGAAGGTGGCCTCCAAGCCATCTAAATGATTCAAAACATTTCTGAATAAATATCACAAGAAAAGGGTCTGGGAAACATATGGTTTCCCAAGAGAAATTGAGATGATATAGCAGAATATTCCCAAATGTTTCAAGAGAGGAATGAGAATTCCAAAAGCAAAATTTGCAGCATGCACAGCAGTAATAATTGATATGATAGAAGAATTTTTTTTAAATTTAGAATATTTCCCATAGTTATATGATTCATGATTCCCTTCATTCCCTACTCCTGGGGTGATAAGCAATTCCACTGGGTCATACATGTATCATTGTTCAAAACCTATTTCCATGTATTCATATTTTCAGTAGAGTGATCTTTTAACATCAAAACACTAATCATATCCCTATTGAACTACATGATTGACTATATGTTTATCTTCTGGGTTTATTTTCCCAGAGTTCTTTCTCTAGATGTGGATAACGTTCTTTCTCATAAGTTTCTCTGAATTGTCTTTGGTCATTGTGTTGCTGCTAGTATTCTTTTGCATTTGATTGTGCTATAATGTATCAGTCTCTGTGTACAATGTTCTCCTGTTTCTGCTCATTTTGCTCTACATCAATTCCTGGGGGTCTTTCCAGTTCACATGGAATTCTTACAGTTTATTATTCCTTTCAGCACAATAATATTCTGTCACCATCAGATATCACAATTTGTTAAGCCATTCTCCAATTGATGGACACCCTTTCATTTTCCAAATTTTTTGCCACCCCAAAGAGTAAGGTTATAAATATTTTTGTACAGGTCTTTTTCCCTATTATGTCATTAGGGTATAAATCTAGCAGTGGTATGGCTGGATCCAAGAGCAGGCAGTCATTTAAAGCCCTTTGTGCATAGTTCCAAATTGCCCTCCAGAATAGTTGGATCAATTCACAACTCCACCAGCAGTGTGTTAGTGTCCCAATTTTGCCACATCCCTTCCAACATTTGTCATGTTCCTTTGCTGCCACAAAATTAAAAAAATCTGCTTTGTGTAGGGTGGTACCTCAAAGTTTTTTTTCAATTTGCATTTCTCTAATCAGGAGGGATTTTGAATACTGTTTCATGTCCTTATTGATAGTTTTGATTTCATCATGTGAAAACTTCCTAGTCATGCGCCTTGATGATTTTTTGATTGGGGAATGGCTTGATTTTTTGTAGATTTGACTTAGTTCCTTATATACTGGGGAAATTAAACCTTTTTCTGAGAATTTCATTATATGTATTTTTCACAGTTTGTTGCTTTCCTTCTAATTATGGTGGCATTTGTTCTGTTTGTTAAAAAAAACAACTTTTTAAGTTTATACAATCAGAGTCATTCATTTTACATTTTGTAATGTTCTCTATCTCTTTCTTGGTCTTAAATTCCTTCCTTTCCCACAGATCTGACTGGTATTCTATGTTCAACTAATTTACTCAAGATTTCACTCTTTATATTTAAGTCATTTACCCATTTTTAATTCATCTTGGTATAGAGTTTAAGATGTTTATCTAAACCTAATATTTCCTATACTGTTTTACAATTTTCCCAGCAGTTTTTGTCAAATAGTGAGTCCTTGTCCCAAAAGCTGAGATCTTTGAGTTTATCAAACACTACTCTGCTGAGGTCATTTACCCCTAATCTATTCCATTGATCCACCCTTCTGTCTCTTAGCCAGTGCCACATTGTTTTGATGACAGCTGCTTTATAGTACAATTTAAGATCTGATATTGGTGGGCCTTCATCCTTTCCTTTATTTTCATTAATTCACTTGATATTCTTGATCTCTTATTCTTTCAGATGGACTTAGTTATTTTGTTTTTCTAATTCTACAATAGGGTTTTTTGGTAATTTGATAAGTACAGCACTAAATAAATAGACTAATCTGGGTAGAATTGTCATTTTTATTATGTTAGTTCATCCTACCCATGAGCATTTAATGTTTTTTTTCGAATTATTTAGATCCAGTTTTAATTTTATGAAATGTTTTATAGTTGTGTTCATCTAATTCCTGTGTTTTTCTTGGTAGATAAATTCCTAAATATTTTATATTGTCTAGAGAAGTGATGGAGAAACTATGGCCCATGGACCAGATGTGGACCCCCTGAAATGTTCTATCTGGCCAAGCGACATTATTACTAATCTGATGAATACTATGCGTAGGATACAATACAACAAAACTTCAGAAGAATTGGCGTAGAACCAGACTGACAGATGAGTGGTCTAGAGTGATTTTAAATGGAGTTTTTCTTTTCAACTTTTACAGCTGAATTTTGTTGGAAATATATATAAATGTTAATGATTCATGATGGTTTATCTTGTACCATGCTTCTTTCCTAAAGTTGTTAATTTGTACATGGTAAAACCTCATCAAAGAATTGAAATAAAAAAATAGTCAATTAGGATTATAAAGATATAGAATTTATGAGAAATTTGAATTAATTAAAACAAAAATAAAATTAAGCTTAAACAAAAATTTATAGAAGAAAAACATTGATTAAAAATAGAGGATTTGTAGAGAAAATGTTGGTATAATAGATCTCTGGGAAGAAAAAATAATAAGGCATATAATATAAGAAAGCTGTGAAGGATGGAAATCCAAGTGCCAATCAAAATAATTGAGAGTTCACCTACAGAGAAATCAACAATAACAAAAATAACCACAGAAAAAAGAAAAAATCTAGGCTAAAAATATAATACTTAATATTTAGCAAGTACAAGGAAAAATTAAAAAAATTCTAGAAATCACCAGGAAAAATCCTTTCCAAATAAAGAAAAGAAAGTTTGAATAATGCAACTACTTTGCACTCAAAAGAAACTACAAGATGGAAGAAAATATTATTTTCCAAAGAATGAAAATGCTCAAAACACAACCAATTTTTTAATAACATGAAAACTTGAATATAATAATCAACAAAAATCAAAGCAGTTATAAATAAAAGGAGGCAGATAGGTGGCTGAATGCATTCAGAGCTAGACCTACAGATGGAAGGACTTGGGTTCAAATTCAATCTCAGACTCTTACTACCTGTGTGACACTAGGGAAATCACTTAACCCCCATTAGCTATCCCTTACTGTTCCTCTGGCTTAGAACCATTACAAGATATTGACCATAAGACAAAAGGCTAGTTTTTTTCTTTCACCATTTTTTAATAAATGAGTTCATCTAATATTATACAATAAGGCAAAATTGAAAGTGGAAATTAAATAGAATATATACTGGTGGAGGAATTCCAATTAAGAAAAATCATAAACGGAACCTCATTACAAACCACTTACAAGTAAATTGAAGTTTCTCTGTATGGCTGCCCTGTGGAATTTACCCATTAAAGAGGAGAAGGGGAAAAGATGCCAAGAAAGAATATCCAGTGTCTCCTATGCAAGTCACTGGCAAACAGTGAAGGGAAAAATAAGACCTGTAGTCTCTGAGAAAGAAGGAAACAGAGGACAAAGGAGACAAGCAGAGGGAGGGATTGAAACAAGGAGAAAGGATGGAAGAATCCCTTTTCAGTGATGATTGGGTTCCTCTCTGAAGAAAATTCCCAAAAGGAAAGTGATTTAGAGGAAATGGCAACATAAGACAAAATACCAAGTGTAATAGATGACCAAATAGAGAACTTAAATAATCCAGTGTCAGGAATGGAAATAGAATTAGAAAGGAACTAATATTGGCAGTAAGTGCTGGGGGAATTGGTCAGAAACAAACCCAAGAGAAAAAAAAAAAGGTTTTAGAAAGAATTTTATTGTCTATTTGCAAAAGGAAAGATCTCCCCAAAAAATGAGTCACTCTCAGGTTTCTGTAAAGTATAGATGTTTTAGAATTTGAAAAAGCATAAAATGACCAATTAGCTCTGTGGCCAGCATGTTGGCAGTTTTTAAAAAAGAACAATTTATAGGGAAGGTTATTTGAGATATATATCAGCAGGTAAGTAAATATCATCAATAAAATTTAGACAAAGTCAAAACAGAAGCTATTGAGTAACTCCAAACACACGCTTTTTGAGTAGACCCAAGACTTTGGTGGACCAAAAACAAGACCTGGGTATAGGTTTAAAATTTCTTCCAGGTAAAATCTTTGTTGGAAGGTCTCAGAGGCATTACTAATAGTGAGGTTTGAGTTAGATAAACTCTAGTCAGTTAAATCTAGATTCACTCAATATTATTAAAAATATTCTTCCCTGAAAAGTAGAGACAGAAAATCCTTGGTTCTAATGTATTTTCATGGGTTTTTTACAAAAATTTTCATAACATTATTTCCAATAGTGCAGAAATAATTTTCTTAAATTAAATAATAATGTATTTTACTATAATTTTTATGAGGTAAACCTAAGGCAGATAAAGAACTTTGTATCATTACTAATACAAAATAATTTAACATATATATCATTTGTCACATATATTATTAATATACAAAGTGTTCCTTAAGTAAAGAATATATTATTTTCAAAAATATTCAGTGCTATCATGGCTAGTATGACAGTATTAATAAAATGTATTTAGAGTTTTAATGTTATACCACCCAAACTTTAAAAGTTATTTTAAAGAAATTGAAATTATAAAATTAATTTGGAGAAACCATCTCTAATATTAAGGAAAATTAGGGAGGAAATATAGGAATGAGAGTAAAATAAAACTTCCATGCTTCAAACATTAGTTAAAAGAAAAATTATAAAATAATTTTTCATTGGTTAAAAATAGAGAAGTACATCAATGGTAGTAACAAGGGAAAATAAAATAATAGAATTCAACAAACTAAAAAATATAAATTCTTGGAAAGATCTCTCCATTTGATAAAAATTGCTGAAAAATGTCAAAAGCAATGTGACAAGTTAGACATAGGTTGCTATCTTAAACAATTTTTCACAATAAAATTCAAAAGGGACATGATCTTAACATTAAAAATCATACCATCGGTTTTGCAGGTTAAGATGGCGGCAGAGTAAGAAGCAGCGCTTAACCTCTCCTGACTGAAACACACAAAACTCCTCAAGGGGATATAAAAACAAGTCCAGATGAACGGAGGAACCCCACAACAGGGCACAGCGTGGAAGGTACGTGGAATCGAGACATTTCCAGGCTATAAAGAGCTCTCACTAAATCGCGGGCTGAGCAACAGCCCCACCCCCACCCCCTCCACACACAAGATCTAGAGCTCTGAAGCCAGCTAAAAAGAAATAGAGCAAGTTTGGGGCACCCATCGAGTCACTGGCAGCTCCGGGGCCTGTTCCTGAGAGCAGCAAGACTTAGGACCCCATTAAGCCAAAGAAAGCAGGCGAAATCTGAGCGCGAGCGCAGGACGCAGGGCGCACAGCGCAGGCTGAGCAGAACGCAGGCACTGGCGGAGGCGTGGGTGGAGGCAGACACAGCCAGGAACTAAAGCCTAAGTGGGGAACCAGTGTGGACGGGTATACGACTGTGGAAGCAGCGCCCTGAGACTTGTAAAGAAACCTCCGGCAGAGGACAGACACTGGGCGCGAGGATAAATCTGAGAAGCTGCTGGGGTAATGATGGCTAATCAGCCTCAGGAAGTTCAGAAGAGAAAGAATAACAATAAGAAAAAGAAGTCTTTAACACTCGACAGCTTTTACACAGAGAAAATCCAGACAACCGAGCAAACAGAGGAGGAGAACAAACAAGCATCCGGACCCTCCTCAAATAAGGAAAACTCCTGACAAGCTATGGAAGAGTTCAAAACTGAGATTTTGAGGAAAATGGAAGAGATCTGGCAAGAAAATAACTGTTTAAAAAGTAGAATCTTGCAATTGAACACCAGAGATGACCAGATTGAAAAGGAATACCAAAAGACTATGGCCGAAATCCAGAAGATTATGGCCGAAAACCAGAAGATTATGGCCGAAAACCGAAAGATTATAGCTGAAAATCAATCCCTAAAGGCTAGAATTGAGCAAGTAGAAGCTAATGATCTCTCAAGACAACAAGAACAAATAAAACAAAGTCAAAAGACTGAAAAATAGAAGGAAACATGAAATATCTCAATGAGAGAGTGACAGACCAAGAAAATCGGTCTAGAAGAGACAATTTGAGAATAATTGGTCTTTCAGAAAAACCAGAAATTAATAGAAACCTGGACTCCATACTAACAGAAATAATTCAGAAAAATTGCCCTGAAGTCCTACAAGAGGGCAACATAGACATTGAAAGGATCCATAGAACACCCACTACATTCGATCAAGAAAGGAAAACACCAAGAAATATCATTGCAAAATTCAAGAGTTTCCAAGCAAAAGAAAAAATATTACAAGAAGCCAGAAAGAAACAATTCAAATATCAAGGAGCACCAATCAGGATAACACAGGATCTGGCAGCCTCAACGCTAAAAGACCATAAGGTTTGGAATACAATATTCAGAAAGGCAAGAGAGCTGGCCCTGCAACCACTGATCAACTACCCATCAAAACTGACTATATATTTCCAGGGGAAAGTATGGGCATTCAACAAAATTGAAGAATTCCAGGTATTTGCACAGAAAAGACCAGGGCTAAATGGAAAGTTTGATATCCAACCACAAAAATTGAGAGAAACCTGAAAAGGTAAATAAGATACAGAGGGGAAAGAAAGAAAACTTATAATTTTTAAATTTGCCTTTTTAATTTGCCTCAGTGAGATCTAATTATCTGTATTCCTATGTAGAGAAATGTTATATTTAATTCTCTGTAGTGAACTCTATTCACTATTATAATATTCACTATTATAGTAATCAGAAGAATAATTAGCAGGGTGAGGGTGGAACACTAAATAATCTAAGATGGCATGGGGGATGGGAAAGAGAGGGTGAATAGCAGGGGACACCAAGAGAAACTTGAGTGAATAAGAAAATAGAATATTCTATTACACACAAAGAGGGCATAGGAGGGAGAGGGGACAAATACTATTATAAGAAGGAGAGGAAGAGAGCATAAAGAGGTAATAATCAAACCTTACTCTTAGTGTAATCAACCCGGAGAGGGAAGAGTAGTTACACTATCCATTGGGAAATAAAACTCTTATCTAACCCTTCTGAGAAAGTTAGAAGGGATAAACCAAGGGGAGCAGGGGACTGGGGAGGACAAAAAAAAGGGAGGGGAGAAGGGGGAGGGAATTCATAAGGCCTTTAAAAACAAAAAGGGGGGGAAAATAAGGGAGGAGGGGTAGAAAGGGAAGTCAATCAAGGGAGGGGATAAGGGATAGGGTCTTAATAGCAAACCACTGGTTTTAAAGGAGATAGCTTAAGGAGAAGGGGTAGGAATGGGGGAGGATTTGAAAAAGTCAGCAAATGCACAACTGATGATTATAACTCTGAATGTGAATGGGATGAACTCACTCATAAAATGGAAGCAAATAGCAGAGTGGATTAGAAACCAAAATCCCACCATATGTTGTCTACAAGAAACACATATGAGGCGGGTGGACATACACAACTTTAAGGTTCAGGGTTTGAGCAAAATCTTTTGGGCGTCAAATGAGAAAAAGAAGGCAGGAGTGGCCATTATGATTTCTGACAAAGCCAAAGTAAAAATAGATATGATTAAAAAAGACAGGGAAGGTCATTACATCCTGATTAAAGGCAGTATAAACAATGAGGAAATAACACTGCTCAATAT
>NC_058132.1:222749026-222805943 GCF_016433145.1 Gracilinanus agilis
TACTTCCTGCCCAAGATGGATGCCTAGGTTTCCCTCAAAAAATAAAAGGAAAGTTATTTCTTCCCTCTTCAGCCTTTGCCTTAGTATTCATTACAATGATTTACCAGTGGCTTTTGTGTAGATAACAAAGGGATTTATTGATGCCAGGGATAAGCTGAGGAAAAGAGGGTTCTGAGGGTTTTGTAACTGCTGCTAGGGAGAAACCTGGTGCTGGGGGAAATGGTCACAGGAGAGAGGATCAGACTAAGAGAGGCCGGCTCTCCTAGTCAGGAAGGTTTCACTGCCCTGAAGTAAAAGTATTTATCAGATTTCTAAATAGGGGAGAGGCTTGGTTTAGGATGTCCTTCTTGCCTACAGAAGCTAAACCCAGGATGTCCAACCACCAAACCACCCTTCCTTCCAGGGCCCAAAGGGAAATTCAGGGAAAATAGCAGGACATAAATGGAGAGGTCAGGGAGAGGTCCAGAGAAATCAGGCTAGGTCCAAATGCCCCAAAGACAAAAGGCAACCTGCAAAGGCAAAAGACAAAAGGCAAAAGCCCTTCAGTTGGAACTTCAGGACTATTTATAGTATCAGGCTCTAGCTGTTTTTCTGTGAACATTCTAAACCTTCTAACTGAAAGAGCTGCTACAGTTGATTTGCAAAAGCAAAAAGCTTTTGCTGCAACCCTGCATTACACAAATTATTTAATACATATATATGTGTATATATATATATATATATATATATATATATATCACTAAGAATGGGACAGGATAATAAACTGGAGCAATGATGGAAAATGAAGTTAGTTTGAAAAAAAATCTGAGTCTTCCATAAAGGGAAGGTTTTGGGAGGAGTTTATCATTCCACCCTCCAACCCTTCAGAGACAGGGGGAAGGCAACAGAAGGTGATAAGAAAGTGTTATTTATAAAAATAAATATTCATGCTTTGATATTGGTATGATTGAAATAATTCATAATATGATGTTGTGCCTTTTAGAGATTAGTCTTTTCAAACATAATTATCTAGATGAGTCCTTAGATATGAAAAAATATAATTGGAAGCATAATATTTTGGTCATAGATACCATAATATATATGTATATGATTTAATAATCCAATGTTTTTTGCATACTAAAAAGATCATTGGTGTAGAATTTGAATAGAGACATTTTACAATTATGTTTTCCACTAAAAGTGGAAATAGCATGTCTTTATGAGATTTATATGTAAATATTAACACAAAATACTTGGGAAAATCTATAAGATAACATAGAAATTTCTTCCTCCACTAAAGTAATTAATATTTAAATAGTAAATTGGCTTAGGATTTCTTTTTCCTTTCATGGGGGCAAATGGGGGGAAGATAGCTAATTTTATACTCAGGCATAATGCTTTGACAGGATGCAATCATTTTCATTGCTAATTAGAGGAAACATAGAATTTCTGAGTTTTGCAATCATTAGTAATTGATCACTTCAAACAAGAAGACTACTGTTATGACTAATGAATGAATTGTTAATGTCTGTGATAGATGATGGTTTCTACAGATAGAGAAATGACTATGTGCAACTGTTTATCATATGCTTCTCCCTAGGAAGCTGCTAAAAGCAAGATGATGCCATCTTAATTGTTTGTTTCCTAGTTACATGTTTTCATGCCTATTACAAAAAAGAAGCCTGATAAAGATGCAATCTTTAAGGTCCAACAATAGATACAGAGGTGGGTTGCCTTGGAGGCAAAACTCTATTTTAGAGAGATATTATTTGAAGTGATTTCTTCATTTACAGGGAAGGCAAACCACTAGCTAGAACCTTTCTTCTCTGCTAGAGATAGCTAAAATAATTTCTTTCATTGAATTTGCTCCTGTTTATGTGAGTACTTCTTCATTGGCTAAGTGAACTTTGAAGGGAGCAAAATAAAACTTTTACCTTCTGTAACTATCAAAAACCTTGCTGGAACCATTATGTCTGCAAATACTATAAAAGAACAATTCCTAGTTAAGTCTCAAGACTTCTTTTCAAAATTTTCTTGGAGGGGGAAGCTGGGTATCTCAGTGGATTGATAGGCCTAGAGATGGGATGTCCTATGTTCAAATCTGGCCTCAGACTTTTCCCAGCTATGTGACCCTGGACAAGTCACTTAACCCCATTGCCTAGCCCTTACCACACTTCTGTCTTAGAAGCAATACACAGTAATGACTCTAAGACAGAAGGTAAGGGGTATTTAAAAAAAACCTTCTTGGAATCTTCATTGCTTATGATCTATTCCTTGACAGGTTTTTCCCACCAAGTTTCCCCCAACTCTCATTTCATACATGCACAAACATTCACACATAATTATTTACACAGACACAGAAATGGTTTAGTGACAAAAGATTGCATTTTGAATGTTCAGACTGGTATACAAACCCTGGTTCTACTGTTTGTGACTGGTAATATCTTAAGCAGTCATTTCATTGGATTTTATGTAAACCTCACTTTCCTCATATCTAGAATTAGGAGGTTGATTGCTAGAGGTGTCTGATAGCTTTATATCTTACAAAATTTAGTGTTTTTAGCATGGTTTCCAGAGTGCGAGGATGATAGAAAAATGGATTCAATGCTTACAATGGTCTCAGAGAGATTAAACAATTTTCGTAATATCTAGTTAGCCATAGATGGGGACTATAATCCAGATTACAGATTTCTGATTAAATGCTCTTTCCTTTGTAACATCATTTTGAATGCACATCCTCTATTGAGAGGCAGAGGATCATGCTGAAAGGGACCACAAATCTAAGTTTTACACATGATTCTTTGATGAATTAGTTATGGATTATTAGCATGACACTATAACTAACCTTCTTTATAGTTAAAGAAATATGTTATCTAATCTTTGTACAGAAAATTATAGCAAATAAATGTAAGTGTTTAGATTAAAGAGAGTCTTGCTGTGAGAATTAGGTAAAGAGCAGTTAGTGCCAGAAGGTCTGGGTTCCTATTCTTTAACATTTCCTATTGAATTTATGTAACCACTTTGACTCCCTTTCCTCAACTGAAAAGTGGAAATTAGAATGCATGCTTATAGAAAGCAAAGGATTTTACAAACCTGAGGTGGATTGATTGCAAGCCATTGCTAAGAAAAACTTTGAAGAAACTTTTCTGTGACAGGCCACACCACACCTATATATCCATAATCCCTAAAATGGAGGGAAGGATGATAAAACATCAATGCTTAATATTACTATTTAATGTGAAAAATCTTACCTTATGCATGATTCTTCCTGAATTCTGATATGCTATTTTTTCTAGTCTTCATTTCTCAGCTCCTTTTGGCCTCATTATTATCATTCATTTGAGAACTTTAATCAGTTGGTAATCATTTATGTAGTGAGATAGTAATGTCTTTCCATTGGATCAGTCAATAAACACTTGTATCTCCTTGCTAAGCTGAGAAAAGTAGCAGCCAAAAATAATACTATTTTAGAGTAAATATTCATTTGGAAAGCATTAGATGGAAAGATAATGTAAGATTGTAAGCACTCTCATCTTACAAAAATGTAAAAAAAGAAATAGAAGAAAGAAGGCTTGGGTCTATGATTCAGCTAAGCGATAATGTTCTAAGAGTATTTATAAATGAAATGAGCTGGGATAGCAAACTAATGTAATGAAACAGATTGACCAATGTTCCTATAGAATCAATTATCATGATTACAAAATTAAAATCCAGAATTGTAATTCTCATATAGAAAATGAATTTTCTGAATTTATCTTGGTGTAGGGTGTGAGATGTTGATCTAACCTTAATTTCTCCCATATTGTTTTCAAAATTTCCCAACAGTTTTTGTCAAATAGTGGACTTTTGTCCCAAAAGTTAAGCTCTTTGGGTTTATCATACACTATCTTGTTGATGTCACTTACCCCAAGTCTATTCCACTGATCCTCCCTTCTGTCTCTTAGCTAGTACCATACCATTTTGAAGGCTGCTGCTTTATAGTACAGTTTAATATCTGGTACTGCTAGGTCCCCTTCCTTCACATTTTTTTTATTATTTCCCTTTATATTCTTCATCATTTTTTATTGCAGATAAACTTTATTATAGTTTTTCCTAATTCAGTAAAAAAGTTTTTTGGTAATTTGATAGGTATGGAACTAAATAGGTAAATTAATTTAGGTAGAATGGTTATTTTTATTATGTTAACTCATCCTACCCATGAGCAATCAATATTTTTCCAAGTGTTTAGATCTACTTGTAATTGTTTGAAAAGTGTTTTTTAGTTGCTTTCGTATAATTCCTGTGTTTGTTTTGGTAGATAGATTCCTAAGTATTTTATATTGTCTAGGGTGATTTTAAATGGTGTTCCTCTTTCTACCTCTTGCTGCTATGATGTGTTGGAAATATAGAGAAATAATGATGATTTATATGCATTTATTTTGTATCCTGCAACTTTGCTAAAGTTGTTGATTATTTCTATAAGCTTCTTAGTTGATTCTTTAGCATTTTTAAGTAGACCATCATATCATCTGCAAAGTGTGATAGCTTAGTCTCCTCATTGCCTATTTTGATACCTTCCATTTCTTTTTCTTCTCTAATTGCTACTGCTACTGTTTCTAGTACAATGTTAAATAATAGAGGTGATAATGGGCATCCTTGTTTCACTCCTGACCTTATTGGGAAGGCTTCTAATTTATCCCCATTGCATATGATGCTTGTTGATGGTTATAGGTATATACTGTTTATTATTTTTAGGAAAGGTCCTTCTATTCCTATACTTTCCAGTGTTTTCAATAGGAATGAATGCTGTATTTTGTCAAAGGCTTTTTTATCATCTATTGAGATAATCATGTGTTTTTTGTTTGTTAGATTGTTGATATGGTCAATTATGTGAATGGTTTTCCTAATGTTGAACCATCCTTGCATTCCTGGTATAAATTCCACCTGATCCTGGTGGATGATCTCCTTAATTACTTGCTGGAGTCTCTTTGCTAATATTCTATTTAAGATTTTTGCATCTATGTTCATTAGGGAGATTGGTCTGTAGTTTTCTTTCTCTGTTTTTGATCCCCCTGGCTTTGGAATCTGTACCATATTTGTGTCATAAAAGGAATTTGGTAGGACTCCTTCTTTGCTTATCATATCAAATAATTTGTATAGTATTGGGATTAGTTGCTCTTTGAATGTCTGATAGAATTCATTTGTGAATCCATCAGGCACTGGCAATTTTTTCTTAGGGAGTTCTTTGATGGCTTGTTCAATTTCTTTTTCTGATATGGGATTATTTAGGTATTCTATTTCGTCTGCTGTTAATCTAGGCAGTTTATATTTTTGTAAATATTCGTCCATATCTCCTAAATTGTTATATTTCTTGCCATATAATTGGGCAAAATAGTTTTTAATGATTGCCTTAATTTCCCCTTCATTAGAGGTGAGGTCTCCCTTTTCATCTTTGATAATATCAATTTGCTTTTCTTCTTTCCTTTTTTATTAGCTTGACCAGTACTTTGTCTATTTTATCTGTTTTTTTAAAATACCAGCTTCTAGTCTTATTTATTAATTCAATAGTTCTTTTACTTTCGATTTTATTAATTTCTCCCTTGGTTTTTAGTATTTCTAATTTAGTTTTCATCTGGGGATTTTTAATTTGCTCGCTTTCTAATTTTTTGAGTTGCATGCCCAATTCATTGATCTCTGCCCTCCTTAATTTGTTAATATATGCACTCAAGGATATAACCCTCTGAGTACTGCCTTGGCCGCATCCCACAGAGATTGGTAGGAAGACAAATTGGTTTTGGAGAATCATATTATTTAATTTCCAATTAGTTTTTGATTTTCCTGTCCAGGTGCACTTACTAATTATTATTTTTATTGCATTATGATCTGAGAAGGTTACATTCATTATTTCTTCTCTTTTGCATTTGTTTGCAATGATTCTATGCCCTATTACATGGTCAATCTTTGTGAATGTGCCATGTGCAGCTGAAAAGAAGGTGTATTCCTTTTTGTCCCTATTTATTTTTCTCCACATATCAATTAAATCTAATTTTTCTAGGACTTCATTCACCTCTCTTACCTCTTTCTTATTTATTTTTCGGTTTGATTTATCTAGATCTGAAAGTGGAATATTTAGATCTCCCACTAGTATGGTTTTACTGTCTATTTCCTTCTTGAGCTCTGCCAGTTTCTCCTTTATGAATTTGGGTGCTATGCCACTTGGTGCATACATATTGAGCAGTGTTATTTCCTCATTGTTTATACTGCCTTTAATCAGGAGGTAATGACCTTCCCTGTCTTTTTTAATCATATCTATTTTTACTTTGGCTTTGTCAGAAATCATAATAGCCACTCCTGCCTTCTTTTTCTCATTTGACGCCCAAAAGATTTTGCTCAAGCCCTGAACCTTAAACTTCTGTATGTCCACCCACCTCATATGTGTTTCTTGTAGACAACATGTGGTAGGATTTTGGTTTCTAATCCACTCTGCAATTTGCTTCCATTTTATGAGTGAGTTCATCACATTCACATTCAGAGATATAATCATCAGTTGTGCATTTGCTGACATTTTCAAATCCTCCCCTATTTCTACCCCCTTTTTCTTATACTATTTCCTTTTAAACCAGTGGTTTGCTATTGAGCCACTATCCCTTATCCCCTCCCTTGATTAACTTCCGTTTCTACCCCCTCCCTTATTTTCCCCCTCTTTTTGCTTTTAAAGGCCTTATGAATTCCCTCTCCCTTCTTCTCCCCTCCCTTTTTTTGACCTCCCCACTCCCCTGTTTCCCTTGGTTTATCCCTTCTGACTTTCTCAGAAGGGTTAGATAAGGATTTTATGTCCCAATGGATACTATAGCTACTCTTCCCTCTCCGGGGTAATTACATTGAGAGTAAAGCTTGATTATTACTTCTTAATGCTCTCTTCCTCTCCTTCTTATAATAGTATTTGTCCCCTCTCCTTCCCATGCCCTCTTTGTGTGTTATAGAATATCCTATTTTTCTTATTCACTCGGGTTTCTCTTGGTGTCCCCTGCTATTCACCCCCTCTTTCCCAGCCCCCATGTCATCTTAGATTATTTAGTGTTCCACCCTGACCCTGTGAATTCTACAATAGTGAATACTATAATAGTGAATAGAGTTCACCACAGAGAATTATACATAACATTTACATAACATTTCTCTACATAGGAATACAGATAATTAGATCACACTGAGCCCCTTAAAAAGGCAAATTTAAAAATTATGCTTTCTTTCTTTCCCCTCTGTATCTTATTTACCTTTTCATGTTTCTCTCGATTTTTGTGGTTGGTTATCAAAGTTTCCATTTAGCCCTGGTCTTCTCTCTTCAAATACCTGGAATACTTCAATTTTGTTGAATGCCCATACTTTGCCTTGGAAACATATAGTCAATTTTGATGGGTAGTTGATCCATGGTTGCAGGCCCAGCTCTCTTGCCTTTCTGAATATCGTATTCCAAGCCTTGCGATCTTTTAGCGTGGAGGCTGCCAGATCCTGTGTGATCCTGATTGGAGCTACTTGATATTTGAATTGTCTCTTTCTGGCTTCTTGTAAGATTTTTTCTTTTGCTTGGAAACTCTTGAATTTGGCAATTATATCTGGGTGTTTTCTTATCTGGATCGAATGTCGTGGGTGTTCTATGGATCCTTTCAATGTCTATATTGCCCTTTTGTTGTAGGACTGCAGGGCAATTTTGCTCAATAATTTCTGTTAGTATGGAGTACAGGTTTCTATTAATTTCTGGTTTTTCTGGAAGACCAATGATTCTCAAATTGTCTCTTCTAGACTGGTTTTCTTGGTCTGTCACTCTCTCATTGAGATATTTCATGTTTCCTTCTATTTTTTCAGTCTTTTGACTTTGTTTTATTTGTTCTTGTTGTCTTGAGAGATCATTAGCTTCCAATTCCTCGATTCTAGCCTTTAGAGATTGGTTTTCGGCTATAATCTTTCAGTTTTCGGCTATGGTCTTTTGGTTTTCGGCTATAATCTTCTGGTTTTCGGCTATAGTCTTCTGTTTTTCGGCTATAATCTTCTGTTTTTCAGCCATAATCTTCTGGTATTCCTTTTCAATCTGGTCATTTCTGGTGTTCAATTTGCTTATCAGTTCATTTGGTTTCTGAGCCTCACTTTCCAATTACAAGATTCTACCTTTTAAACAGTTATTTTCTTGCCAGATCTCTTCCATTTTCCTCAAAATCTCAGTTTTGAACTCTTCCATAACTTGTGAGGAGTTTTCCTTATTTGAGGAGGGTCCGGATGCTTGTTTGTTCTCCTCCTCTTTTTACTCAGTTGTCTGGATTTTCTCTGTGTAAAAGTTGTTGAGTGTTAAAGACTTATTTTTCTTGTTGTTAATCTTTCTCTTCTGAACTTCCTGAGACTGAGTAGCCATCATTAGCCCAGCAGCTTCTCAGGTTTATCTTGGCGCTCAGGGTCTGTCCACGGTCTTTTGGCTCTTGAGGTCTGAGTTCTGGTTTTTTCCAAGGTCAAGCCCCCTGGTGGACCCTCTGGCTTGGTCCTCTGCCGGAGGTTTCTTTACAAGTCTCAGGCCGCTGCTACCACAGTCTTATCCACGGTCTGCACTGGTTCCCCACTCAGGGTTTCAGAGCTTTAGCTTGTGGCTGTGTCTGCCTCCACCCACGCCTCCACCCGTGCCTGAGCTCTCAGCCCATGCTCTGCACTGTGCGTCGGCTCTCTGCGCCCTGCTCCCACACTCAGAGTTAGCTTTTTGGGGTCCTAAATCTTGCTGCTCTCAGGAACAGGCCCCGGAGCTGCCAATGACTCAATGGGTTCCCCTAACTTGCTCTATTTCTTTTTAGCTGGTTTCAGCACTATAGGTGGTGTGTGTGGAGGGGTGGGGGTGGGGTGGTTGCTCAGCCCGCGATTTAGTGAGAGCTGTTTCACCCCTTTATAGCATGGAAATGCCCTGATTCCATGTATCTTCCACGCTGTGCCCTGTTGTGGGGTTCCTCCATTTGTCTGTACTTGTTTTTTTGTCCCCTTGAGGAGTTTTGCGTGTTTTGGTCAGGAGAGGTTGAGAGCTGCTTCTTACTTTGCTGCCATATTAACCCGGAAAAAGATCTCTTGATTTTTTAATACATCCATCCTCTCGATCTTCAAGCCACATGAAACATTCTATGTGGCTTCTAAAGATTTTTTTCTCTAATTTTCACACCTCAGTATTTTTTCTTATTTTTACAGTGCAAAAATATATTACTTTTTGTTGTCATATCTCCAAGTTTTCCACTCTTTAATAGCAAAATGAATCTTTAAATGAGAAAACACCAAAATAGAGTCAGAAAGCTTAAGTCTTCATTTGTTATTCTATGTTCTTTGAAGTATTTGCCAAAGACCCCATCAATTTTATCGCAAAAATCTCAAGAGTCATCCATAGGATGATACAGCTATTTGTATCCAGTCATCCTGTGGTGCTTCATTCTGGCAATAACTATATGGACAAACAGCCAGAACTTCCAAAAGAATCTATGTCTCAAGGGAGTTAAGGCAATCTTGGCCTCATGCAAGTAAGTAGGAGCTATAATTTGGCTAACAACACTGCCAATTAGATACTTTTGTTGTCACAATGTGAATGTGATGCCATAGGAGAATATTTTATGCCTTAAATCATCTGGAAGCCCATAATGATGACAATGTGAACAAATAACATAGGGAAGCTATGCTTAAAAGAAAATTGACCCATCAATTCAGCAAATAATAATCAAGGGTCTATTCTATGCAAGCTATTGTGTTGTTAAAAGATAACAACTATCTTATGATCTCAGTAAGCATATGTTTGGGGTAAACTATGTGCAACATGAATAAATATTAGATATTTGGGGGAGATAGAGAGCACTGGGGAACTCATGAAGGGATTATCAAAGAATGTATTATTTGAGGTCAATCTCAAGGAAAGCTAGGGCTTCCAAGGCACAAGAGGTAAGAAGGAAAAGAATTTCAGGTATAGAGGACACCCAAGATTCAAAGGCATGGAGATACAGGTTTAATATATGAAGTGTGGGGAAAAATCTACTTTTGTTAGAATGCAAGATAAAATAAGTTTAGAAATGCAAGTTGGTGTGAGATTGTGGAAAGCTTTAAATTCCAGGCAGAAAAGTTTTTAATTTAATCATTATCAGATGAGGATCAGGTAGTCAAACCTCCATTATAGTTTTCTTTTGATGTTCTATGGTAGGAGCATGAATATTATGCTTGATCCTGACTACATTAGTGCAATGCAAGTGTGCCTATGCCTTACTAGATTAGAAAAGTCGCAATTATGGGCCTGTCAGGCAGTCAGTGAATAAGCACTTACTCTGGGCATATGGATTGAAAGAAAAGCAGAAACCAACCGTCACATCTAAAAAATGACATTGTAATGTGGATATAACCTATAAATAACTGAGTTTATACCATTTTCAGAATAGACGGAAGGCAGTCTCAAAGAGAAAGACATTCACATTTGAGTGGGATCAGGAAAGGCTTCCTACAGAAAGTGGTAATTGAACTGAGTCTGGGAGAGTGCCAGAAAAACAAAATACAAAACTGAGAAAGAAGAAAGGTACAAGCCTGGGGAATAGCTAATATAAAAGGATGTTGACGGGAGATAGAGAGCCATGTTTCAGCAATCCTAATTGGGACTGTATGATTTGTCACTTGATAATCTACCACATATCTCCATCCCTTTATTTGACCATTTCACTACACCTGGAATACTGTTCTTCCTCAAGACATTTCTGTCTTGGAATCCTCAGTTTTCCTTTAGGCTTGCCTCAGAAACCATCTTCCTAGATAAGACTTCTCTCATAGAGTATGCAGCTAAAATAAATTAATAAACAAAGAAACAACTAAATATCTATCTATCTATATCTATCTATCTATCTATCTATCTATCTATCTATCTATCTATCTATATATATATAGATAGATAGATAGATAGATATGTATTTATATGATTACTGGAATGTTGGAAGAAACTAATAACTGATTATCTTTAAATGCCACCCAGAATTTTATATTTGATCCTAGAAGTACTAGGGAACCACTTCAGTTTGTTGAGCCCCAGCTTAATTAAATTAAGTGATCAGTTTTTGAGTCATGCTAATTCTTACAGGATTCACATTAGTAGAAAGACTATTTTATTGAAAAATACAGGTCTTTAAAATTATCAATCAATATTTTCTAAACACGTATGATATTTAAAGCATTTTAAGTGCTAGATAAGTAAATGAAGCCCTAGTAGGTGTTATTGGCCAAAATGTACACTTACTATTCATTTTCTGATTTTGTTTTGTTCCAGACACTGTGGTCCCATGGATTTACTTCATCTTTTTTCTTATGATATCTGGGAACTGTGACGTCCATCACCCTGAGAGAGGATCAAGCTGGATCACAGAATTCCATACTGCCCCCAAGAACTCCAAGGAAATATTTATGCATTCTCCTGGTAAGGTAAGCAAATCTGTTGGACAAGAATTCCACAAGCATTCTCAGAAAGTGTAAATATCTTTTGCCAGATCCTACAGAGAGACCTTGAATCAATCATTTTCACTGAGAGTAAACTAGTGCATTATGTTGATGATCTTTTGCTTATGTCACCAAATGCTTGTGTGTGTCAAAGGGACCATAAATATCTACTTCAAGAGCTATGTTAAAGAAGACACAAGGTATCAAAAGCCAAACTGCAATGGATCATGCCTAGGGTCAAATACCTTGGCTTTGTGTTGGAAAGGGTTCAAGAAGGATCTCTCAAAGAAGAGTTGCAGATATACAGAAGCTGTGTATGCCTCAGACCAAAAAGCAGCTCTGTGCAATTTTAGGAATCATGGGCTACTGTAGGCAGTGGATCCCAGGATATAGTCTGATCTCAAAACCTCTGAAAGACTTGACTAGGAACACTGTCTCAGAAACTTTACAACTTACAACAGGCATGCTACTGAAAAACTTAAAATGGTTGTCTTGATGAGCCCTGCATTTGAAATCTCTGATCATGCAAAACTGTTTCACCTGTTTGTGAATGAGGACAAGGGAATTGCTAGTGCTGTATTAATGCAAACTCTTGGGTATCAATTTAGTCCTATTGCCTATTATAGCTCCCAATTAGATGTCATGGCTCATGGGATGCCACCATGTATGAGAGTAATTGCAGCTGCTGCCCTAATGGTGAAAAAATATTCAGATCTGGTTTTGGGATGCAGGATCATGCTGTATTTACCTCATCAAATAGATACCATCTTGAAAAACAGCATCCTGCAAGTTTTTACATCTCAGCACTTGTCCCAATATCAAATTGTGTTGCTGGGCAATGAAAACCTGACTTTCCATCTTTGCAAGGAGATCAACCCATCCACACTAATGCCAGACTTACCCTTAGAAGGAGAACTCATCCATAGTTGTGCAGATACATTGGAAATAGTGCAGAAGACTAGAGAAGACCTAACTGATATTCCTTTAGTCTCAGATGACCTGAAACTATTTACCAATGGTTCTGCATACGTGTTAGATGGAGAAAGATTCATGGGTGTAGCTGTTGTGACTCAAGATGAGACTTTATGTTATGCAGCTCAAGCTGCTGAAATCCTAAGTCTCCCCAGAACTCTTCACATTGGCAAAGATAAGAGAATTAATGTTTATATAGACATTAAGTATGCTTTCAACATGGTGCATTGTACAGCCCAAATCTGGAGATACCATGGCTTTTTAACATCTGGTGGGAAAGAAATAGCCTATGGGAGCATAATAAACCAACTCCTGGAAGCTGTCCAGTTGCCCAAAGAAGTGGTGGTGATGGATTGCCGATCACATCAAAAGGGTATAGATTGGGTGTCATTAGGAAACAGATGGGCAGACATAACAGCCAAATATGGTGCCCAATTTGAACCCTACCATGTGCTAAACTTCTCCTTGGTGGATGAAGCAGATCTCAAACAAGCATACTCTCCAAGGGAAGTGAAACACTGGATAGAAAATCTAGGGGCCAAATTAATGAGAGGCATGTGGTTTTCAAGTGCAGACAAACCCATTCTTCCAAGATCTTTGTATAATACCAGGGTTCCAATTGCCTTTAACTGTCCCCTCTCTTATAGTTCTTGGGAGCACCATGGAATTCTGTGATGTAGCCTGAACCCCTCTCTGCAGCTTGAACCCCTCTCTGCAATATGAATCTCACAAAACCCCTACAAGTGTCAAAGTTGAGAACAGGGATCCCTGGTTTCACATCACACATGTGAAGCCTGTAAAAGAACACACTGTAAATTAAGAACATTACAAAATAATAACTGATTTAGATCAACATCAAATAAGTATATAATGAGATCCATAGCATGTAGAATGTATAGATGAGGAAGATTGAACTACTATACATCAATCCAAAAAATTAAAAAAATAATGGAAATTTTCTTTTTGCAACAAAATTAGGTAACACAATTAAAACAACAACTACTAATTTTCCTGTTTATTAAAGTGGAAAGGCAACCATCTGGCAAGATGTTAGACAATAGGCAAGTATGTATGCAGTACAGATGAAAAAACGAAGTACACAAAAGCTACAAGCTGCAGTGATCAACATCATGGACGGCACAAAAAAAAGGCACTCACAAGTGAACTGTATTCTTTATTAAATAATATGCAGGAAGAGGACTGGAAAGATGGAGTAATGTAAGGTTATAATATCGATTACACAACTACACAATACACAAATGAGACATCACATGATAGGTTGCATTCCAGATCACACATGGCTACACAAAGAGAATTATGATTCTCCAGTGTTGGCAGAAGGTCTAAGCAGTGAGGTGAGTATGCGCATGCATCAGCACATATGGATTAGTACATGTGACACAACACAAAATTGATTTTTTTCACTTCTGGACATGGACCTCATGTAGATAAATGAGAGTCTATATATATAATATGCATATATCTGTATATATGTATCATATGTACATATTGCATGTGAATATCTGTATATAATGGAAGAGTTTCCTATACTCTCTAACATATCGAAAGATCCATTGTTTTTTATTTTTATTTGATAGACATCAATGGAACTTTTGCTTGCACAAAGTTACATAGTGTATAGATGCATTGTGTATAGTTGTACATTTGTATTACAATTACTAACAAAGTATAGTTTAGAATTACTAAGGACCCTTTGGAATAAACACTTAAGATTAGAGAAAGTCACAATAGCAATAAGAATAAGTAATTACATATAGTAATTATATATAGTAATTTATATAATTATTACTAACAAAATAGCTTTAACATATTAATGACTTAGAACTTAGAATACTAACACCATTAATATAGGATAAGTAAATATATACTAACATAAAATATTATCATTAGATGTTTATGTTTATGCCTAAACACAGCTTTATGGTGTTTCTTCAAGCACTTTGCTTGCAGAGTTTGACCATTTTTAATGCTTTGTTATAAGACAGATAGCAAGTTGAGATAGAGTTTAACCTTTTGCGGGTTTGAATTTGATTGTGTTTACATAGATATTTTATTGCATTTTTAGATGTAGTTATTGCAACTTATCTTTATTGCAAAGTCATGTTTTTCACAAGTTAGATAGAAAAGTTTATTGTTACACACTTGTGTTACTTTGCTTATGTATTGTCATGCCTGTATTACATACAAACCCTATTTTTCCCTTACATTTACTTTCCTAACCCTTCTTAAATAGTAATAGATAGTGATAGATAAGGATGACAATTAGAGAACTTATACATTTTGACTACATAGGGATGTTGTTTAACTCAGAACTTCCAGGTCAGAGGAGATCTTTCTTTTCTGATGACTGAATAAAAACCAGCCATTCTGCTCTGTCATATTCTATTTAGACTTCATTTCGTGTGAGCTGCACTGTCATAAAAACAATAAACTTATGATGTTACAAGCTTGGACATGTGTTTCTTTTGAGAAGGGAATAAAACAAATCAAAAGAAAATTAACATAGCCTGAAAATATGTCAAATTGAATAATTGATTGCATAAACCATAGAACAAAGAGGGAACCAGGATGAGGTTGAGATAAAGGGAAGATACTTAGGTATGACATTCTGTTTTACTACAGTGCATCTGTCTTTGTGTATAATGTTCTCCTGGTTCTGCTTTTTTCACTCTGCATCAATTCCAGTTCACATGAAATTCCTCCAGTTCATTTCTCCTTTGAGAACAATAGTATTCCATCACCAGCAGATACCATAATTTGTCCAGCCTTTCCCCAATTGAAGAGCATATCCTGGTTTTCCAGTTTTTTGCCACTACAAAGAATGCAGCTATAAATAATTTTGTACATGTCTTTTTTCCTATGATCTCTTTGGGGAATAAACCCAGCAGTGGTATGGCTTGATGAAAGGGCAGACAGTCTTTTAGCTCTCTTTGGGCATAGTTCCAAATTGCCATCCAGAATGGTTGGATCAATTCACAACTCGATGAGCAATGTATTAATGTCCCAATTTTCTCCAACATTTATTAATTTCCTTTTCTGCCATGTTAGCTAATCTGCTAGGTGTTAGGTGCTACCTCAGAGTTGTTTTGATTTGCATTTCTCTAATTATAAGAAATTTAGAACATTTTTTCATGTGCTTACTGATAGTTTTGATTTCTTTATCTGAAAATTATCTATTCATGTCCCTTACTTATTTTTCAATTGGGGAATGGCTTGATTTTTTTTCTACAATTGATTTACCTCCTTATATATTTGAGTAATTAGACCTTTAAGAGATTTTTTGTTATAAAGATTTTTCCCCAATTTGTTGCTTCCCTTCTAATTTTGGTTGCATTGGTTTTGTTTATACAAAGCCTTTTTATTTTCATGTAATGAAAATTATTTATTTTACATTTTGTAATTTTTCCTAATTTTTGGTTGGTTTTAAAACTTTCCATTCCCAAAGATCTGACAGGTATACTAGTCTGTGTTCACCTAATTCACTTATAGTTTCTTTCTTTACATTCATTTCATTCATCCATTCTGAATTTATCTTGGTGTAGGGTATCCAATGTTGGTATAGACCAATCTTTCCCATACTGTTTTCCAATTTTCCCAGCAGTTTTTGTCAAATAGTAGACTTTGGCCCAAAAGCTGGGCTCTTTCAGTTTATCATAGATTTTCTTGCTGAGGTCACTTACCTCAAGTCTATTCCACTGATCTTCCCTTCTGTCTTTTAGCCAGTACCCTATTGTTTTGATGACCATTGCTCTATAGTACAGGTTCCTATCTGGTACTGCTAAGCCACCTTCCTTCTCATTTTCTTTTCATTATTTCCCTTGATATTCTTGACCTTTTGTTCCTCCAAATGAACTTTGTTATAGTTTTTTCTAATTCAGTAAAATATTTCTTAGTAGATTGATAGGTATGGCACTAAATAAATGAATTAATTTGGGTAGGATGGTCATTTTTATTATGTTAAATCATCCTACTCAAGAGAAATTAATGTTTTTCCAATTATTTAGTTCAAGATTTAATTGTTTGGAAAGTGTTTTGTAGTTGTGTTCATATAATTCCTGTTTTTGTTTTGGCAGATAGATTTCTAAGGACATTTTATTGTCTAGGGTGGTTTTAAATGGCATTTCTCTCTCTACTTCTTGCTGCCAAGATGTGTTGGAAATATATTGAATTGCTGATGATTTATGCATATTTTTTTCCTGCAACTTTGCTAAAGTTGTTGATTATTACCACTAGCTTTTTAGTTGATTCTCTAGGATTTTTTAAGGTGACCATCATATCATTTGCAAATGATGGTTTTAGATATATTCTGTTTATTATTTTTAGGAAAGGTACTTCTATTCCTATACTTTCTAGTGTTTTTAATAGGAATGGGTGTTGTATTTTGTCAAATGCTTTTTCAGCATCTATTGAGGTAATCATATGATTTTTTTTGGTTTTATTGTTGATATGGTCAATCGTGTGAATGTTTTTCCTAATATTGAATCATCCTTGAATTCCTGTTATAAATCCCACCTGATCGTAATGAATAACTCTCATGATCACTTGTTGGAGTCTTTTTGCTAGTATTCTATTTAAAATTTTAGGATCTATGTTCATTAGGGAGATTTGTCTCTAGTTTTCTTTCTGTTTTTATTGTACCTGGCTTTGGAATCAGTACCATATTTGTGTCATGAAAGGGATTTGGAAGAATTCATTTTTTTGCTCATTATGTCATATAGCTTGTATAATATTTGGATTAGTTGTTCTTTGAATGTTTGATAAAATCACTTGTGAATCCATCCCGTCCTGGGTATTTTTTTCTTAGAGAGTTCTTTGTTGGTTTGTCCAATTTCTTCTTCTGATATGGGATTATTTAAGTATTCTGTTTCTTCTACTGTTAATCTAGGCAATTTATATTTTTTCTAAATATTCATCCATATCACCTAAATTGCTATATTTATTGCCATATAATGGGGCAGAATAGTTTTTAATGTTTGCCTTAATTTCTTCTTTATTTGAGATGAGGTCTTCCTTTTCATTTTTGATAGAGTTAATTTTGTTTTCTTCTTTCATTTGTTATTAGATTGATGAACACTGTGTTAATTTTATTGTTTTTCAAAGTACCAGCTTGTCATATCTATTAATTCAATAGTTGTTTTCCTTTTGGATTTAATTAATTTCTCCCTTCAAAACTAAATTGGAAATACTAAAACTCAAGGGAGAAATTAATAAAATCAAAAGTAAAAGAACTATTGAATTAATAAAGACGACTAGAAGCTGGTATTTTGAAAAAACCGATAAAATAGAAAAAGTACTGGTCAATCTAATAAAGGAAAGAAGAAAATCAAATTGACATTATCAAAGAGGAAAAGGAAGACCTTACCTCTAATAAAGGGGAAATTAAGGCAATCATTAAATTCATTTTGTCCAATTATATGGCAATAAATATAGCAATCTAGGAGATATGGATGAATATTTACAAAAATATAAATTGCCTAGATTAACAGCAGAAGAAATAGAATACCTAAATAATCCCATATCAGAAAAAGAAATTGAACAAGCCATCAAAGAACTCCCTAAGAAAAAATCGCCAGGGACTGATGGATTCACAAATGAATTCTATCAGACATTCAAAGAGCAACTAATCCCAATACTATACAAATTATTTGATATGATAAGCAAAGAAGGAGTCCTACCAAATTCCTTTTATGACACAAATATGGTACAGATTCCAAAGCCAGGGGGATCAAAAACAGAGAAAGAAAACTACAGACCAATCTTCCTAATGAATATAGATGCAAAAATCTTAAATAGAATATTAGCAAAGAGACTCCAGCAAGTAATTAAGGAGATCATCCACCATGATCAGGTGGAATTTATACCAGGAATGCAAGGATGGTTCAACATTAGGAAAACCATTCACATAATTGACCATATCAACAATCTAACAAACAAAAAACACATGATTATCTCAATAGATGATGAAAAAGCCTTTGACAAAATACAGCATTCGTTCCCATTGAAAACACTGGAAAGTATAGGAATAGAAGGACCTTTCCTAAAAATAATAAACAGTATATACCTATAACCATCAACAAGCATCATATGCAATGGGGATAAATTAGAAGCCTTCCCAATAAGGTCAGGAGTGAAACAAGGATGCCCATTATCGCCTCTATTATTTAACATTGTACTAGAAATAGTAGCAGTAGCAATTAGAGAAGAAAAAGAAATGGAAAGTATCAAAATAGGCAATGAGGAGACTAAGCTATCACACTTTGCAGATGATATGATGGTCTACTTAAAAATGCTAAAGAATCAACTAAGAAGCTTATAGAAATAATCAACAACTTTAGCAAAGTTGCAGGATACAAAATAAATGCATATAAATCATCATTATTTCTCTATATTTCCAACACATCATAGCAGCAAGAGGTAGAAAGAGGAACACCATTTAAAATCACCCTAGACAATATAAAATACTTATTAATCTATCTACCAAAACACAGGTATTATACGAAAACATCTATCTACCAAAACACAGGTATTATATGAAAACAACTACAAAACAATTTCCTAGCAATTAAAAGTAGATCTAAATAATTGGAAAAACATTGATTGCTCCTGGGTAGGATGAGCTAACATAATAAAAATGAGCATTCTACCCAAATTAATTTACTTATTTAGCACCATACCTATCAAACTACCAAAAAACTTTTTTTATTGAATTAGAAAAAAACTATAACAAAGTTCATCTGGAATAACAAATGATGAAGAATATCAAGGGAAATAATGAAGAAAAATGTGAAGGAAGGGGGCCTAGTAGTACCAGATATTAAACTGTACTATAAAGCAGTGGTCACCAGAAAGGTATGGTACTGGCTGAGAGACAGAAGGGAGGATCAGTGGAATAGACTTGGGGTAAGTGACTTCAGCAAGAAAATCTATGATAAACTGAAAGAGCCCAGCTTTTGGGACAAAAATCCACTATTTGACAAAAACAGCTGGGAAATTTGGAAAACAATATGGGAGAGAATAGGTTTACATCAACATCTCACACCCTACACCAAGATAAATTCAGAATGGGTGAATGACTTGAATATAAAGAGGGAAATTATAAATAAGTAAAGTGAACATAGAATAAGTTACTTGTCAGATCTCTGGGAAAGGAAAGATTTCAAAACTAAGCAAGAGTTAGAGAAAATTACTAAAATAAAATAAATGATTTTGATCATATCAAACTAAGCAGCTTTTGTACAAACAAAAACAATATAGCCAAAATCAGAAGGGAAACAACAACAAATTGGGAAAAATCTTCATAACAAACAACTCTGATAAGGGTCTAATTACTCAAATACACAAGGAGTTAAATCAATTGTATAAAATATCAAGCCATTCCCCAATTGATAAATGGGCAAGAGACATGAATAAGCAATTTTCAGATAAAGAAATCAAAAGTATCCATAAGCACTTGAGAAAGTGTTCTAAATTCCTAATAATTAGAGAAATGCAAATCAAAAAAACTCTGAGGTATCACCTCACAGCTAGTAGATTGGCTAAAATAAAAGAAGGGGAGCGTAATGAATGCTGGAGGGCATGTGGCAAAACTGGGACCTAAATACATTGCTGGTGGAGCTGTGAACTGATCCAACGATTCTGGCTGGCAATTTGGAACTATGCTCAAAGGGCTATAAAAAGAATGCCTGCCCTTTGATCCAGCCATACCATTGTTGGGTTTGTACCCCAAAGAGATCATAGATAAACAGACTTGTACGAAAATATTTATAGCAGAGCTTTTTGTGGTGGAAAAAAATTGGAAAATGAGGACATGCCCTTCAATTGGGGAATGGCTGAACAAATTGTGGTATATGCTGGTGATGGAATACTATTGTGCTCAAAGGAATAATAAACTGGAGGAGTTCCATGTGAACTGGAAAGACCTCCAGGAATTCATGCAAAGTGAAAGGAGCAAAGCCAGAAGAACATTGTACACAGATTCCAATACACTGTGGTAAAATACAATGTAATGAACTTCTGTACTAGCAGCAATGCAATGGCCCAGGACAATTCTGAGGGACCTATGGAAAAGAACGCTACCCACATTCAGAGGAAGAACTACAGGAGTGGAAACAGAAGAATAACAACTTATTGAACACATGGGTTGAGGCAGACCTGATTGGGGATGTTGACTCGAAACTAAGACTCCAATGCAATTATCAACAATTTGGAAATAGGCCTTGATCAATGACACCTGTTAAAACCAGTGGAAATATGCATCAGCCATGGAGTGGGGGGATCTTGGGGGGGGTGAAGGTGAAAGTAAGAGCATGAATTATGTAGCCATGTTAACTTTTCTAAAAAGTAAATATTAATAAATGTTTAAAAATTTAAAAAAAGAATCAAGCCTTTACTATGATCTGTAGTTTGAAAGCTAGCAGACCAGTTCTACAGGTCCTTTTTAATATCAAAGACTTGCCTATGCATAAGCTGGTGCCCATGTATAGGAAAGGAGAGGATTTCACATGGGCTTCTTACCTGAGTACCTGCCTATACTACTGTGGCCATCTGTTCATTTTGCTTTTCTTTATTATGTTAAAACTTCTGATGTACTGACTGTTTGATTGACATCCTACAACCCCTATTCCTAAAAGCTTTAATAAAATCAATTCACCTCAGTCACTCTCTCTATGATCACCTGAGGAGGAAGAGCTCACAGCTGACATGCTGAGACCATGCTAAAGTATTGTCCCTGTTTTCCTTCTCTTTCTCTCTCTGCTCCTTATATGGTTACTCTCTCTAGCCTGTAAACTTAACTCATTACTTTCCAGTCTTCAGTTCTCCTCCATATGTAGTTCAAACCACATAAGAATTTTGTGGGTCTCTACAGAATGAGTGTTGTATTTTGTCAAAGGTTTTTTTCTGCATCTATTGAGTTGATCATTGAGATGATTTCTGTTAGTTTGGTTACTTATATAATCAATTATGTGGATGGTTTTCTAATGTTCAACCATCCTTACATTCCTGGTATAAATCCCACCAGGTCATAGTGAATAATTTTTGGCATAACTTGCTGTAGTCTCTGCTAGTATTATATTAAAATTTTTTTCATCTATGTTCATTAAGGAAATTGGTCTGTAATGTTCTTTCTCTGTTCATGGTCTTCCTGGCTTAGGAATCAGTATCATATTTATGTCATGAAATTAATTTGGTAAGACTCCTTCTTTGCTTATTTTGTCAAATAGTTTGTGTAGTTTTGGGATTAGTTGTTCTTTAAATGTTTGATAGAATTCACCTGTGAATCCATCTGGTCCTGGGGATTTTTCCTTAGGGAGTTCCTTGATGGCTTGTTCAATTTCTTTTTTTGATATGGGATTATTTAAGTATTCTATTTCCTCTTTTGTTAAGTTAGGCATTTTATATATTTTTGTAAATATTCACCCATTTCATCTAGATTATCATATTCATTGTTATATAACTGGGAACTGTGGCTCTTAATAATTTTCTTACGTTCCACTTCATTGGAGGTGAGATCACCCTTTTCAATTTTGATACTGTTATTTTTATTCTCTCCTTTCTCTTTTTGATTAGATTTACTAGTTCTTTATCTACACCAGGGTCAGCATTAAAGCTTCTATCCCTTTTTCTCTAAAGCAAAGTTGGACACCTTCTACTTCAGTTTGTATCCTGGTATATACACAATGAGAGGTCTTTGAGGACTCATTGCCATAGCCATTGTGACACCATCCCTGCCCCCAGCTTCTTTCCTTTTCTTTTCTCCCTTCCATTTCATGCTTCCACATCTTGACATACAGTTCAGATGATGAATATCCTCTCACCTATGTTAGACTACAAAATTCCAAATACTTAGTGAGCACCTGAATGCTTCTTCTTTTCCTTAAATGATTTAGCTCTTTTTAAGAGTAGGCTAACATTAAGAGAAAAAAGCAAAAATAATCCCTAACCTCAAAGAACTTATATTCTAAGTGAAAATAGCCAGAAAGCTCACAGTAGAAAGTGGTGGGGGAATATGTAGTGAGATAGAGTGTGAGAGACAATTAGTCTGGGTTCAAGTCTTCCTTTTTCCCTTTCCATTAATTGAATATGCAACCTTGCATAAATCATGTATCTTTTCCTTTTCCATTTTAGCATTGGTCAAATGAAGAATTTAGACACAATGTATTTCACAATCCTTTCCAGCTTTCACATTGCACACATCTCTAAATCAAGTGTGGGGACTTAAACTAAAATACCCCCAAAAGAAACAGATGTTCTTCATTAAACAGAAGGTCGGGGCAATATTCAAACCCAGGCTAAAGAAGCAACAGTGCCAGTAGGTCTTGAGAGATGCGAACTATCAAGCTGTGGCAGTCTGTGCTTCTCATGTCTTTTAATCTCTGTACGTGAAGCCAAATCCTAATAACCTGAGTTGGCATTGGATTCACTGATCTGCTCTTGCCCCCTCTTACCCTTCCCCACTGACACTTGATGGTATTCGACAGATGGTCCTAGTTGTTCTATAGGGACACAGTTAGATTATGACAGGATATCATATATTACATGATGGGTCTTACATAAAAACTTAAGTGATTGTGTAGGCACATGATATGTTACTATTGAATGTACATGGACTTCCAAACCTTTAAGCTTTAGTATCAATTCTAGACTAGATTTTCCTGGGGTAATTGAGACAAAATTTCCATTTTCAATTCTACACTTAAAATCCAAGAAGTTTAGGGCCCAAAATGTTTAACCAAGGGAAACAAATATGAACCATCTACTATGAACAAGGAAACAGCAAGAACCTCTTGAATGTTCAATCCAGAATAATGAAGTAGAAGTGAATGTCATGCACTCTATACACTAAAAATATCCAGGCCCATTCATTATCATATGTACAAAAATTTTGTCTTTAAAAGAAATAGAAGTTTCTCCTTATTTCCTGAGCATTTTTACAAACATCTCCCTTAATTACACAGTTAATACACTGTTTTCAAGGACAGAATGTATTGTATAAAGCTCAGTCAGGAGTATTAATTAGTGATTTATGATCAGAGGATTTTTTTAAAACATTCTTCTCATGCTTTGGAAGATTTATTAATAAGAATGCTACTTGACCATCACAATGAAATAATTTTGAACATTATTATTATCTTGTCCTTTGAACAAGTCAACTTCCAACCCATGCGACTTGGCAACAGTTCATGATTGAAAAGCGTTATGGAGTGCATTTAACTTCCTGAAGGACAAATGTCTCTAATTATGTAAGTGTGAATTTTACATGTGATATAGAAAATTTGAAGATGATGTGAAAACTAGAAAGGACAAATAAATGATGTTTCAACATACAAGTGGTTAAAATTATGCATAAGAAAGAAAATGAGATTCAACAACGATAATAAAAGTCAATACAGGATATAAAAAACAGAAACCAGAAATAACCTAAATATAAATATTCAATGGGAGAAAGACATCTGAAAGGTATGAATGCTAAAGAAAAGTGGAATTATGGTACACAGGATATTGGATATAGGAATAAGATGCAGAATGATGGAGACTGTCACAAAATGGATAAAAGCCTAACACCAAGATAAACCACATTTTTCATTTTCTGCTCTGCCCAAGTATAAGCTCATAGTCCCCAAACTAACAATCCATGAACCACCACCTGCCACCTGCCTCTATAAGGCACTCACACAATCAGTCTTGATATCATGATTTTGAAAAGCAACCAAATTAACGCAGCAGGAGGGTCTGAGAAATCACATGCCTTTATCTGTTCCACTCCAAACTCCTGATATGAGCATATGTTATTTTAAATCTCCCTCTTATTGTATTTTTCTCCTCGGGATCATTCACCTTTTTCATATAATCATTTCTACTATAATTCTTCATCCTCATTTTTAAAAAATCTTAATATTCTCATCAGGGCATTGGAATCTATGCCATATACCATTTCCTAGCATTGCATTGTTTCTTTTCCCATTTTTACATAATATTCTTAAAAAGCAGGAAATAAAACAGGTAAATCATAAATGTTTTCTTTAAGATCATTATTGGAAGAAGGGATGAATAGGTTTCAATAGGATGACAAAAGATCTGACATTAAAAACAAACAAAAGAAAACAAAGCAAAAAAACTGTCAATTTTAAGGACTCAGCATTTTAAAAAGAAAAAGATCTCTCTAAAATAAATGAAAGATTCTGTACCTGAATATTGAAACAGAGCATCAGAACACTAATATTTCATGATCCCTCTTTGCCTAAGGTATAGCATTTCCATTAAGGATTCATTTCTTTAATTGTTGTCCTCTATGAAGAACCAATTTGCTAGGCTCACCTTTTGCCATTAGTCCATATTTCCCTATGCCTTCTTTTATTTCAACTCAAGATTTCCCCAAGCTTTATGCCCTCAGGACAAGAATATTTATATAAAAATTTTCTGATAATGTTTCAAATTAATGACCTAATGGAAGAAGGGTTTGGTGTCTTCAGGATCCTCCTTTAGGTTACAGATTTTGCATTGATATTATAATAAGGACCTAAGGAACTCTTATAGTTTTTCTTTTTGTTTTCTTTCACTATATTTTCCATATTAAGACATTTTTAAAAATGCAAATCTCAGCAAACTTTGCCAGTCTATCTTTGGGTCTCAATTGTAAGATTAAAAATTAATATCCAAATACTCCAAGTTTTATATTTTATAAAATTTATTAATAATAACTTGAAGTAAAAGAAAATAACAAAATACTAGAGTGAAAAAGGATTAAACCCAGTCATGGTCATGATAGAATAGAGAGAGAGAGAGGTGGAGTCCCACATTACTTTATCTATACAATGTAAGCACGCAAGGTGGGGATAAGAGAGAAAAAGGATACTGGGAGATATAGTTTAAAGGTATAAAGTTTCTATTTATATATTGTGTCTCTCTCTCCCTGTCCATGAGAGTGAAAGTAAAAGTGTTTCTCCCTCTGTTGTGCTCTGGGATGCCTTATTTTCAATCTCCACATGGTAAAAGCATGACTCAAGCTCACTTGGCCTCCTAGTGAAACAAATTTACTCTCTCTTGCTTCCCAGACTACCTTTAACTCATCAATTAATACTATCTGAATTTTCCTAAAATTCTAATGGCTTTAGTATAGAGGACTGTTCTCTAATATAATATTCCCAAATACATTCCTATCTTTAGAACATTTTCTATGCATGTGTTGTGTCTCAAATATATCATTAGTACCAACAGTCCTAACATTTATATCACGGTCCTTACTCTCCTGACATATAAACTGAATTTTCCCCAGAGCAGATGTAATATTTGAGCTTATGTAGAACCTCTTCAAAAGGTCTGTTTTAGGATGTGTGACACTTACTGTAATTTTTTAGGAAAGACACAAAACAGATAGCAATAGCAGATGGTCCAAAAAGTTACTATGCACATTTCAAGTCATCTCCTTAAACATACTTCAACAGAGGTTAAATGGCAAAAGAAAAGAAGAAAACTATAAAATTTATCAGGGAGACCAAATCATTTGGAAGAGACTTCATTTAAAAACAATTGTGAGATTCAATTATTTTTTTAGCATAATAACTATAAATTTTCTAACTATATTAAAATAGGAATCACATTTTGAGTAATAATTTGAATTTTTCACAAAGATTTACATTTAGGATCCTAAGATTTAGAGTTAAAAGGAACTATAAGGAAAACCAATATTTTAAGAATCCACCTATGTTTTCTTTTTTTTTTCCTAAGTGACATTCCTTTCCAAATAACATTTTTAAAATACTCTTCATAAATATTATGTACTGAATTATATATCAAAAGTTTCTGTGCATCATTATTGTGGGATATTTTGGAGGGAATTGATCCAATTCTGTGATTTCACTTATATAAAGTTTCACTTTAAGTTTTTCCAGAGCAAAAACTCTATCAATGCAGATTACCAATTATCTTTAATTGGCAAGCTTAAAGAATCACCTGAGGGTAGTGAAATATTGATTAAATTAGTCATGGCCACATAGATACTGTCAAAAACAGAATTTGTAACCAAGCTTTCCTGACTTCAAGGCTGGCCTCATCATTACACTATTGTTGTGTAATATTGTTTAAAGCAGTGGTTCCCAAACTTTTTTGGCCTACCGCCCCCTTTCCAGAAAAAATATTACTTAGCTCCCTGGAAATTATTTTTTTTAATTTTAATAGCAATTAATATGAAAGATAAATGCACCTGTGGCCATCACCATCCACTGCATCACTGCAGCACCCAGCAGGGGGTGGTAGCACCCACTTTGGGAATCACTGGTTTAAAGGGATAGTACATCTTTCATTTAAATGTTATCGTTTATTAAGTGCAATCTGTTTTGTTTGTTTTTTTTAATTCCAGAGTATTTTTGTTTCTTTGTTTGTTTGTTTGTTTGGCTGACCATTGTATTCACTGCTAACCCAGATTTTTACCTCATACTCAGTGAAATATCATGGTTTTATGCCTAGTGAAATGAAATGTATTCATGTGCCCCAAGTCAATCAATAGAGTCTTAGGTAGCATGGGAGAGGTAATGTGGAATAGTGGATACAAGGTTGGTTCCCAAAATATTTGGGTTTAAGTCATACCTCAAAGATCCACTTCTGTTTGTGTGACCATGGATAAATAACAATTTTAGTAATCTAAATAGCAATAAATTATAGAAAATTTGTCCCACTGAATTGTAGAAGGACTCTCCTCAATCAGAATTTTCTCTAAACCAATGAAATCAGAGTTCCAGATATTGTGCTATGTACAATTCACATAGATATATCTAATGGGGAAAAAAAGAAAGAACTCATATTTTCAGATCTATTATTTTGCAAGTAAAAACAACCTACTTTAATAAGACCAAATAATTTGTAAATGCAAAATAAAGAGGAAAACTGAAGACATTTTTAGATAGGGATAACTAACAATTATACAGATCAACTATGGTTTCTAGTAGAGTAAGGACTGTTCCTATCTCAGCAATAAGTGAGATGGCTGATGAACAAAAATAGTATTTTATTTGTATTTATCTGGTAAATAGTAAGCAGGTATCCTCAAAACTTTTTATATATTAAGTTGAGGGCATGTATCCCCAGCACTTAGCCCAGTGTCTGGCACATAGTAGGGACTTAATAAGTATTTGTTGATATATAAACCTACAATTTCCTAGAAAAAAATTTTTTAAGACTTTAATGCATTTAAAAGCAGATCTCAAAACTTATTTTCAACCTACTATATTCCATTTTTAATTCAATTTTCTCTTTCAAAGGCATGGAAGTAAATTATAAATGTTAAAAGGAAGTACTAAAAGTACATGCATCTTGTTTTTTCTATTCTTATTTTAACTCACTTGAGAAAAGCTGTTAATTTTTCTACCTTTAGAAAATATGAAATGGAATTTATACTATTTAATTCTGGCTAATTCTTTTGCTTTTATATTTATGTCTCTAATATCTTACTTATAGTTTTATATTTCCATTACATTGATATTTGTTATTTTTAGAATGAAAGTAATAAGATTCAAATGAAAAGAGCACATCATTTTGAGAAACCATGCTGCTTTTAAGGGCAAATAATTATTGAAAAACAATGGGGGAAATGCCAGTGATCACACACATAATCACTGAAGGCTCAAAGAGACTTCTGCTACACAATTTGAGCTCTTTCACTTGAATCTTTTCATCTAAGCATTCTTATAATAGGAGGTTGATTATTTTCATTCTTTTCTACACCTATGAGGCTTAGCACTATTCTTTGACATCCTGTTAGAAGAATAGTCTATCATTTTATTTAGTCCTTATTCTTTTTGATTAAATTGGCATTTGGGCTACCTATATTTCTACAGCACAAACAGCAGCCACACAAATACCTTAATTATACCCTGTACCATTTAAATCTCCCAGTTGTCTCCAACTGAAGAATGTATAAACTAAACCTTAGGATTCTGAATAGAAAACAACTCAAGTCTAATTGTTCAATAACTTTCATTAGCAAGGACATTTTCTCCCTTTTCCAGCTAATTGAACAGAAATGAAATTATTGAAAGAGTTCTTAAGCAGATTTTTTTAGCAAACTCTGGGACATTACAATTAACTGAAGGACAGATTTGTAGCCTAATACCTGCAAACTAGATGCTTCTTTTTTATCATACCCCTTGAACTTAATTCTAACATTACTGAGTAGAAGTTATTCTAGTCTGAAATCACGATGCTTCTTATGCTATTCTCCTTGACTGTGTTTGAAACAGCAGAGGGAAGTTCTATGACTACTAGCAAGAAAAAAATATCAAAGCCAAGATCCTGATTAGGAATAGAAGAAAGAAGAGGATAAGTGCATCCCAGTGAATACTGCAAAACTTTTCTCTTCTAATAAATCTTTATGTTATTCAATTTATGGCTTCCCTCTGAGAACTGACCATGCCAGGCACAGTTATATTGCTTTACTTCTCCTATGCAATAACAGATTGAGCTTGACTATGTAATACATATGGCTTTGATGTTTATCAAAAAATAGTTAAATCTATGTGCATGTTTTTATCTGCAGGGAATGTGTCTCCTCTCTCTCAAATATGCCATATACTAAGCAAGTAGATTTCAATGAGGAAAGAAAGAGGGAAAATGTATCTCTCCCTCTCTTACTCCACCACAGCACTTTTGAGAAGACACAGTGGTCACCCTACACATAGCTGTTCTTACCAGGACTGACTCATATAGACATGGAGTGCTAAGTAGTGGGGAAACCATGAAAGAAAAAGAATCTGTGTTCTCAGAGAGTCAACAGTCTAATGGCAAGACAATATGTAAATAACTATCTTCAATGAAGATACACAAGAGAATAAATGAGAAAATCAACTGAAAGAAGGTACTGGCATTAAAGAAGAGTGGGAAAGGATTCTTGTAGAATGAGGAACAACTAGTAAAAATGCCTGGAGTCTAGTGATTTAATGTCTTGTTTGAGAAGCAGTATAGTGGCCCATGTCACTGCATCACAGCAAATGTGAAAAGTAAAGTATAAGAATATTATGAAGTTAAGGGAGGAACAGGTCGGGAAGGACTTTAAATACCGAATAGAGGATTTATTGTTTTTTTCTAGAAGTGATAGGTAACCACTGGAGTTTATTAAATAGAAGAGGTGACATGATCAGACAAATGCTTAAGGAAAATCAGCTTTATAAATGAGTATAATATAGAATAGTAGAGGGAGAGATTTGTAGTACAGAGAATAATTGCTAAGCTATTATAATAGTTTAAGCACAAGGAGACAAGGGCTTGAACTGGGTAGTGCCAGTGTCAGAGGAAAGAAGAATGTGTATAGAAGTGATGTTATGAAAGAAAAACTGATAGGACTTAGCAACATTTTGGATATAGAAGAAATGAGAGAGTGAGAACTCAAGGATTATACTTATGCTGAAAACCTAGGTGACTGAGATGGCACTAGTTTCTTTGGAAATTATATGGAACTTTGGAGATTTTGTGTGGAAAGGTAACATGCTCAGGATTGAACATGATGGACTATGCGACATTCAGTTATACATGTCTAATAAGAAGATTAGAATGTGAGACTGGAGGTTATCAGAGAGATTATAGCTGGATAAATAGCTCTAAGAATCATCAGGAAATATGTGGTCATTTGCATATAAGGAAAAATATTAAATCACCATGTGAAATAATAGTATTGTTGTTCATTTTTTTTTTCGATTGTGTTGAACTATTCATGAGCCCATTTGACGTTTTCTTGAGCTCATATTATGAAAGAGGAAACTAAAGTAAAAATGTAAAGCAAATTTCCCACGGGCACATAGTAACTGTCTATGGTCAGATTTGAACATAGGAAGATTATTTTTTCTGACACTAGGCTTGGCACTCTATCCACTATACCACATAGCTGCTAGAAAATAGAATAGAGGGAGAATAGGGTCCAAGATAGATCAATGGGTTACACACACACACTTGGTTAGTGGGCATGACTTGGTTGAAGATACAGTTAAGAAAACTGAGGAAAGGTCAGACATGTATGTAGGAAAATGGGACAAATATATAGTGTCACAGAAAAATAGAGAGAGGGCATCAGAAAAGCGCAAAAAAAGGAGGTGATTGACAATGTCAAAGGTGACAGAGAGTTCAAGCAGAAAGATGACTTTAAAAAGATTATTAGAATTGGCAATTAAGAGAATACTGGCACTTTGGAGAAGACAGTTTTTTGTTGAATGATGAAATTGGAAGTCAGGAAGCCAGGCTTTTGAGGATAAATAAGGAAGAGTAAAGGAAGTAGAGACACTGACCTTAGATGGCTTTAAGAAATTGAGAAGCCAAAAAAGGTAGGTAAAAAGGAAAAAAAAATAGTTAGCAAACATGTAGTTTTCCACTGAGAGTTTTTTTTTTTTTAACGACAGAGATGAAGGCAAACTTATAGTCAGTAGGAAAGCAGCTATTAGATACGGAAAGCCTGAAGATAACTGAGAGTGGGGATGATAGAAGGGTCAATGAGCTGGAGATGGAGTTGAATCACTTTTGCATGGAAGATAGATTTGCCACAGAAAGAAGACTCACCTTTTCCTGTGGGAAGGGAGTAAAAGTGGAAAAAGTAGCAGGAGACATTTGAGTGATAGAAGAAGAGGGATGTGTATAGAGGGAGTTCTTGTTGAACAGTTTCATGTTTTTTCGGTGAAATATGAAGAAACATTCTCAGCTGATGGGGTGGAAGAGAGGGAACTACTGAGCATTTAAGAAGGTAAGAAAATGTTTGGGAAAGTCATTGTTGAATGGGATATTGAATCATTTAGGGAAGTATAAAATTATTGCCTTGCCATAGTGAGGGCCCAACTGAGATTATGTAAAGTTAATCTGCAGTGGACTCAGTCAATATCGTTTCATGATTTCCCTTAGCTTCATTCAAGTATGAGTGAAAGAAGAAGATGGTGAACCTCATCTAATACTGAGATTTTGTAAAGTTAAATGTTAGAAAAGTGGGAAAAGAGACTTAAGGGAAGAAAATTTTAAATCATAATATTGAATATAGTTATTAATTTAGGAATATTGAGTTCTGTAACAATGGACAGTATTTCTTTGATGTCAACTCTCCACAGATCAAAGAATCAAATACATGTAAGATTTCATAATAGGGAAAAATAAAGACCAAATTAATCTTAATTTCAACTTCATGGAGAGTTCAAAGTATCAGCATACGACAGGCAAAGGAGGTGGTCAAATAAAGATTACAATGAGAAAACATTTCCTCCCATTGTAGTTTCCCTTCTGATGTCTCACATTGGCAACAAGAATATTAATCTATGAATTGGGAATACTCTGCCAAGACTTGTTAGGGAAGAAGGCCATTTTTTCAAGTGAAAAACTTTAGTTATTATGAGGAATAAAACTTCAGAAAAGTAGTTTCTCTTTCTCTCTCTGTTTTTATTTCTCTTTCTCCCCTTCTTCCTCTCTTTTTCTTTCTCTTTCTTTCCCTCTCTCTTTATCTCACTCTCTTCACAATAACTTCAACTAGGTAGCTTTTACACAAGAATAACACATTTGGTAATACTGAATTTTGGACTATATTTGGATACTATCACAATTTTATGATTGCCATGAGATTGAGAAAACTTTTAGATATTTCAGAGGTCCCTTGGGATCTATGGAAGATTTAATCCAAAATTTTTCATATGCATACTTGGTAGAGTAATGGATGTTTAGATATTATATTGGAACTAAATTCTCCATTCAAAGTAGTGAATTGCTATGCTGACTTTTTATTTCTGGTTGATTTCTTAGTGAAAATTTCCTCAATGATATCAGTTATCATTTTTTGTTATGTGTATTAAATAAACCTACATCTCTATTTTGAAGGAAAATATGTTTGCATATAATTTATTGTGATGCAATTATTGACCCAATGAATGAAAAACATTTTTGTTTACCATATTCTAGGTGCTATGCTAAAAACCTATGTAAATGAAAATATTGATGTAATCATTGGTCTCAAAGAACTCACACTCTAATAGGAAGAAATATACATAAAAGATACCTCAGCTGCAGGTCAATGGAAAGTCCTACAATGCCTTAGTGTCCAATAGTGGGATCCAAAGCAAGGAACCAAAGTTCTTAGGTTATATAAGGAGGTTAGATAGTAGTATTCAGTGTAGAATGTTCTCAGGGCATAAAGGCATGTCAGATAGTGTAGTATAGAAAACAATAGGGGGTTGTGATAGAGCATATGGTATGGAATGGAATACCAGATAAAGTCTTGTATTTCTCTGTCAGTGGGAGGAATATAAATGTTTACCTCAATCTTATTCCAGTCATATAAAGCAGTCAATCAGCAAGTCAGGGAAGGAAGACCAGTCAGTGGCAGATGTGGCTATCCTGGATCCAGTTCCTATGAGCACATAAGAGAGTATAATTAAAATTTCAATATGAACATCTAAAACTAAGAAACTAGGAAAGAATTATAAAGTTTTTTTTGCATTGTTAATTTTCTAGACTTAAGAAAGTGGTGGGGAAATGCTAATAATGCAGATTAAACTTAAAAGTGTGTCATAGTAAATTTTTATTTTTTCTGAGATGCATTTACTTAATTTTTATTTAAAAATATTTACTGGGTCATTTCTGTGAAAGATGCTGGGGTTTAAATGGCTGGATCTTCTATTTTGAATTGGATGAGCCTATAGAATACAAACACTGATAACGAATAAGGATGGTACTGATAAAACAAAAGCAGTGTTTTTTTTAACATAATAGGCTTCTAATTATGACCTATATGAGGTCACCAATAAAATTGTCAAATAGGATTTCAAATTGAAGAATTTTACTACATCAGTTGTCATTTTGTGCTACCCTTTATATAGTTAGGAACAAGGGTTTCCATGGCACCATCAATTCTCTCTCATTAGTTTAATGTAATTTTCCATTCTCTTAATAAACATGAGATAATTTTGTACTAGTAGAAATAGCAATCATAATAATAAATACTAACAAATGACATTCCAATTTTTATTAAAGTATAAAAAAGCAGTTCTTTTATTGACCTATTCAATATCAATATTAAGTACAAATGAATAATTGTGAGAGTGGTTTATCCTTGGATGTTTCCTATCTGTGCTCTATTAAAAAATATAGAAAGTTGAAACAGTAATGATAAGTCTCATCTTTGCAGTAAATCAGGCCTATGGAAATTAAATTGCTCATACAAAGTCATGTTAGTCACATAGGGCTTAAACCTCAATCTTTTGAATCTACAACCTGAGTTATATCGACAATACTATTATATTATCATGTAATATAACTAGTCTAGTTTTGTGGTTTGCCATGTTAGTGGCTAAAATTAAAGATCAAAACTAATAATAGAATGCAAGCACTTATTGGAGTGTAAGACCAAAGGCTAGCCTTCCAGAAAAGATGCCCAGTGTCATTCAGGTCATGATTTAAGACACACAAAAGGACATTCGTTGCCTACTAAAATCCCTTTCCATTACCTAAAACTTAATTTAGTAACCTTCCCTGAAAACCTTTGCTTATACTATTATTTTGATTGACAAGTGAATAATTTCCTTTATATTATAAATGAATTTAAGAATGCTCTGGCTAATAGTGACAGAGAGTAAAACATTAATAGTGAATTTTTCTAACTGATTCGTTTTCCTCCTAATAATTTACTGAAACTGGTAGTACTTATGGTCACAAAATTTATATAGGGGCACAGTGGAGTTTGAAGCAATTTCAGAACATGGATAAAGTTTTTAATGGAATGCCTCAATGGTAGCTTCAAATAGGTAGAAAGCTAGATAAACACATTAAGTTCCTATGTAACATGGAAAAGTAATCCCTGTAGGTAAAATAGGAATGAAGAAAGGAAGTTGGGAGGGATTCAAGAAAAATGAAATACTTCTTTGAAATTTTACCTAGTGATAACCTTGATATCAGACCTTATGGTTACTTTCCACCTTAAAACTGACACTTGTACACTAATGCTTTTGTTAAAGAGCACCCATTCATGATCCAAGAAAAAATAAGAGGACAGTGATCCTAAAATTTTAGTCTACCCAAAATAGAAATTTCAGTGGAAACTTTGATTACAATTTCTTATTGTTAAAGGGAGGAGAAGAGAATACTAGCAATACATAAGCAGATGCTTTAGCAGCTGTGGACAAGAGATAGCCAGCCCCAGGTGTAGTGTACAATCACAGAGCATGAGGCAATTACCCTATTGTCTATAAATTGCTCTTATGAAGAAGAGTTTAGTGATAGGACTTCATCTGGGCTGCTTTTAAATCATCCCAGTGGGAAATGAAATCTTATGTGGGATTGGGGGAGGAAAAGGGGAAGACTATGTGATCACTTCCTCAGCACAACCTGAGACTCATTATTGACTTATAATTCATTTCTACGTGACATGGCATTAGGCTGATTGCCAGAGAACAGACTGCACATGCATTCACTTTGGGGAGAACTGCTGCTGATTAATTGGTGGATGATTTTTGTCCTATTGCCCCAGCTCAAGGATGAGCTATCCAACAACCCACTTACTTTTAGATACAAAGAACAGAGATATATAATTTTAGGAAATTTAATATTTTCAGCAAGATAATTAGAGAAAGAAGTTTAGATTCTTTTCTGTTCTACAGCTGGGATATCACATAGGCTAGGGATCAACTGATTGTGCTATCAGTGGGTAATGTATCTCACATTTGATCATTTTTCTTCACTTTCATGAAAGTTGTTTTTTTTTTTTTAGTAAGAATGAGTACCTTCAGAGTTTAGTTGATTTAAATACTCAAAGGAGCCATGATTTAGTCCATTTGGGAACTTTCTTCCAATGTAGCTTATGACCAGGATTTGACTTAGTACATAAATTCTAATTAGATGCTTGAGGCATATAAGAGTTAAATGATTTAACTAATGTCACATAATTATAAACATCTGAGGAAGGATTTGAACCCAGGACTTCTTTATTCTAAAGCCCAATATTTTATCCACTATACCATGCTATTTTAAGACTTGTAATGGGGAACAGATTCTTTCAACCCCACTCTCTCCTGTATGTATACATCTATAGTACTTTTGTATATAGTATGTGCATATAAACACACCTACTTTTGTTTCAAAGGAAACGTTGGCATCAATACTATATAATTTTCAGTTTCAGCTCTCTTTTATCATCAGGAAGAAGAAAACATATATTATTTTTCTGAGTGAAAGTTGGGGAAAAAATTCCCAAGATAATGGAAGCTGCTAGTATAAAAATCTTTGAAGAGCAAACAGCTGTTATAACTGTGATATAGTCATGGTTTCCAGTCATGATTCCCATGGTTCTGGGTCATGTTCAGAGGTATAACTACAGAATGGATATTAAAAATCAATGCTCAATAATTAAAGGCCTGAAATCTGGAATGTTTTGGTAGCACTAAAACTGAGCAGCCTAAAAATATTTGAGTTTAGTAAGGAGTACATAAGCTTTCCCTTTATACCCTACAAACCAAGACATAGTTTTACCTTAGGTGAGCTCCATCTTGAACAATTCCTTATCTGTTACACTAAACTCCCAATACTGGCCTCTTTATGTGTTGGGCACTTCATCCATAGATTTCAATATTACTATTTTATCTTGATTGAATGTGCCTTAAAAAGATTTTGATCAGATACATTACATAAAAAATTCAGGATTATTTACCCCAATATGTGTGCTACATGGGCATCTGTTTTCCCCATATACTTGAAATCTCTCTTTCATTTATTCCTTCAATCCATGGAACTTGAATACTTTCCCTGACATTTATTCCTGGATTCTGAGTTAATGATATTAGTGAAACTATACAAATATCATCCTGTATATTGACTAGTTGAGGTAAAAATTGAATTTTTTCACTGAAAAGCAAGAAGAATTAATGTAACCAAATAATCAGATAGCTTTCTTAAGGTCTCAGAGCTGTTGAATATCTGTCCTTCAGCTTGGCTTTTAAAAATTCAGTTTCAATAAGATATTTTAAAATTGTATTGCTAATTTTCTCATCTGAAAAATCAAAACCAAATCACTTAGTATCAGAAGAGAATGTAAATTAGTATTAATGCCAACACAGCTGTGACTCATTTACACTTGAGCTATTTACCATTGGTTGGCATGATTGAGCTAGGTAAACCTGGACCAAGCATGTTGCGGGCTTCCATGTAATCTAGACAAGAGGGCCACTGGGCAGCGACCACCCTAGCATGTGGCTGTAGATATTCACATACACGGAAACTAAATGCCAGTTCCTTGCCCTTCTCACACTTTCTCTATTGGCCCAGAAGGGTGAATTGGAAGTGTAGGTGGATATCCTAGCCCACTTTTGAGGGGAACATAGTTGTCGCAATCTTCCTTGGCTCACAGAGCTTGGCCTTGTTTTTGACCCTTTTACTTATTCCAGTTTTTTTCCATCCATATTCAATCTCAAAGGCACATAGAGAGCTGGACTGAGTGTGCCAGGGTGATCTAGCACATCTGGCCCATGTCTCCTGGAAGCCCAAGGCAGCCTGCTGATTATAATTTTATCTACTCACCAAATCACATGGCCATTAAGGAAGTGTGCCCCAATTTATTCTGCCCTAAATTTGGCAACTCCTTTCCCCCTTGGTTCAAAGCCTTGATCAATAGCCCTTGCCCAAATAAATGCTAAGCTTAGTAATTACCAGGCCTTAGAACACCTGCAACCCAACCTTCCTTTCATAGTGGTTCATTGTTGGTTTATAATCAGTAACTGTAAGTTTACCTCAGCTACACCTCATGTAAGGCCAGGGATATTGCTCAGGAAAAAAGGGTAAAGAGAATAATTCTAAAAAGGGAAATAAGATGAAATTCAAGGCTAAAAAGACTCCTATTTTATCCTGTTGCCTAGAGATGGCCTTATGTGAAAAATAGTGTCTGAAGAAAAAAAAATATTAGAGATCAGGTTTTAGTTTGCTGGATTAGCGTATAATTTAAAGGAATGAAGGGCAATACAGTGGGTGGGGATAGAATGTATTTACATAGACTTTGATAGCTATGACTAAGAGATTTTTGAATAAATCAATCAATATTTATTTATGAAGTATCTATTATGTGCCAGACACTGTACAAAGGTGTTGTGGCTACAAAAAGAGTGTAAAGACAGTTCCTATCATCAAGTAATTTAATCTATTTGAGGAGAAAAGAGAACAAATATATACAAAGCTGGGTATATGCAAGATAAAAAGGAAATAACTAATAAAGGGAGAGCCCTGGAATTAAGAGAGATTAGGAAAGACTTTCAATAGAAGATGGAATTTTAACTGGGAATTCAAGGAAGTTGGGGTAAGGGGGTTCAGCAGATGAAGGAGGGAAGAGAACAATGGAATGTTTTGTTTTTGGAAGAGCCAACAAACTATTGTCACTGAATGGAAGAGTATATGTCAGGGTATAAGATCTAAGACTGGACAATTAAGAGGAAGCTAGATTGTGCAGGTCTTTGAATGGAAAAGAGAAGTCAAAAGGAAAACTGAAATAACAAAGTGATAATGTACTAAATCATATGCCACTTCAGGAGGAAGCAGGTATTACATACAAAGAAAAATAGTAAAAGCACTCAGCAATGCACAGGAAGCAATCATAAAGAAAAGAGACAGAAATTATTATCCAGAACTGTTGTCTCCATACAGTTATGTGGAATACTCGCAAAAATGATGAAGGTAAGAACTCTTCATGTAAGGGAATAAAATATCTGAAATCTTGGGTGAAATGCTCTTCCTGTATACAATATAAAAATGAAAAGAGAAACCTTGGGCATATTTTGGGAGCATACTTCAGGCAAACAAAATTTCAAGAAATTTAATGAGTTTCTACTGTAGATCACAGATTTATCAGAGAGGCAGGATAAATCTGTGATTAGGAATATTAACTATCCAAGCATCTACTATGATTCTCTCAATGCTTGAAACAAAGTGGTCAGTAATTTATTGATTTGAATTAGTAGAAGAAGTAATAAAATATGCTTCTTTTTATTAGAATATTTTTAAATTTTAAAATTATTTTTTATTTTAATAACAAATTTCCATATGAGTTTTCCATAGTTATATAACCCACATTACCTCTTTTTCTTTCCTCTCCACTCCCAAAGTTGGCAAGCAATTCTATATGGGTAATAGGGGTTATTAATGAATATTCATACAAATTATATTTCCATATTATTCACTTTTGTAAGTAAATAATCTAAACCAGTGGTTCCCAACTTTTTTGGCCTACTGCCCCCTTTCCAGAAAAAAATATTACTTAGTGCCCCCTGTCACATACTATCACAGCCCGCTTACAGTTACTCACCACCCCAAAATGTACGTGTGGCCATCACCACCCCACACCAATCACTGCAGCACCCACCAGGGGGTGGTGGTGCCCACTTTGGGAATCACTGATCTAAATGATGGTTCTTTCTAAGCTTTCTCACCCAAAGAAGACCTAATTGATTAAATAGAAATTATATGGAATGCAGTAACTGCATAACACTGGAGATTATCATAAATAAGACAAGCAAAACCAGAGACAATCTGTTGTATGACATGGACTTGTGCCAAGTGAATTTCAAAGAATTGAAAGATTCTACAGATAACATTGAATGATCCAAAGGTTAAAAGAAATATAGTTCAAAAAATGGAAAACTTTAAAAAAATATAATTTTAGAGATCATTTAAATTGATGTAGATGAGGAAGAAATTGCAAAGACACATAGAAAACAATGTGGTGGCACTAGTGATTTCTTCCTAAAACTGATATCCCAGGGGGTAAGCTTCATCCCTAAGGCCAGATGATATAAGCTTTTCCATTCCATGAGCCACCCTGAAAACACAAATATCATTAACCCTTTTTATTATTCATGGACTTAGGATTCCATACCTCATATCTGATATTGCCTCCCTGAAGTAAAGAAATCCAGAATCACAAAATTTGCAGAGTGGAAGTGACTTTGGCAGACATATAGTCTAACCCATACTTAAAAGTAATGCTCACTATGCCAATTTCTAATGATCTTTCATCCATTTTCTACCTGACAACCTCCAAAACAAATATATTCACCATCACTTGCGCTACTCTGTTATAGTTTTGCTATTCCAAAGTCTAGCCTAGTCCAGGCAAAGATTTCATTATAATTCCTAGCTGTTTTCTTGGATTCCTATTTAAAAAAGAAACATTCTTAATTTGAATTATTGCTGCAAAGGAAGATAATTCTGTTTTCACCAGTATTCCTAAGGAATGAATTATGTATTTTACTTAAAGTCAGCTTCTCTTGGATCCATATTAGCAACATGTGTTGAGGATGTATGTATGTAGAAGTGCAGTGGATAGGCAGTAGACAATCAGTAAAAGTTAATTAATCAAGGAGTTATACATAGTGCTTATTTTTAATATACTGAACCCAGTGATATTCTTTTAAAGAGTAGATATACAAACTGTAGTGTAGGTCTTGATGATTTTTGACATTGTATTTTCAAGTCTTAGTGAACATTTACCTACATTTTTTAATTAAAGGGAATATCAGGATTTGTAGAAGCAATCACATTGGAGAGTAGAGACATGGAAGAAAAACTCCTTGATCACATGGTGTGATGGAGATATGATTGTAGATGTAGACTCTAAGCGATCACTCTATTGCAAATATTAATTATATGGAAATAGGTTTTGATCAATGACACGTAAAACTCAGGGGAATTACTTGTTAGCTATGGGAGTGGGGTGGGTGGAGGGGAGGGAAAGAACATAAATCATGTAACCATGGAAAAATATTATAAATTAATTAAGAAAATAAACTTAATTTAAAAAAAAAGAAGCAACCACAGTTGACCTTGACAGTACATATCCTCTTCTAACAACCTAGGAATCACCATTCACAACACAGAGGTGAATTAAATTTGTCTTAATATATAGACAATCTACTCATCTACTAACTTGGCAAAGGAGCTTTTCTGACCCCAATTAAATAAAAAAGTGAGGAATAACCAGTCAAAACCACTGTTTTTAATTTTTTTCTGTGAATGATATGGAAAAAAAAATAGAAGAAAAAAAGTAGAAAAGGAAACAATATCATACAGAGCAACGAATATGAAAGAAAGAATTGTATAAGAAACAGGAAAGTTCAGCAAGCATTTACTTATCCTGGTACATCTACTTGAATGCTTCAATGATTGTAGAATTTACAATTTTCTAATTGCCCCTAAAATTAAAAGTTATTAATAAGCATCTTAAATTTTCTAATTTAAAATTTTTCAGTCTGTGAAGAGGAAAAAAATAATTATTTCTATTTGGTTTTATATCACTATCTTGATTGACTAAAGACCCTAACCATCCTTATTATAAATGAATAAAACATTAAGGGAAAAAAATGAATAGAAAAAAGTACAACTTTAGACAATGACAATATAAATGCAGTCTAAGTACAATGCTTTCTGATTGAACTGATTAAACTCAATACAACTTAAAACCTAGAATAAGACAATTTAATTTGTCACCACATAAGTATATTTAAATCTCATTAATTTGGAAGGCCTACTAATCTAGAATTCATGAAAATCTGAAAAGAAACTGAGCTCTTTGTTCTCTGGTTTCCCTTTAAAATGAAATCCAATAAGGTACTTAGCTAAGCTTAGGGCTAAAAAGATTTTCACTGTATTGATGCAAAATCTCATTCCTTTATGTACCCTGTGCAGTCTGTCAGGATTAATAGTGGTTTTCCTAACAGCTACTTCTAGACTCCAGTCTGTCTTCTCTTTTCCTATATATCTATCAGTTTATTTCTTTATTCACATATTTATTTATATATTCATTCATTCATACATTTATTCACACTCTTATGTATTCATTTACCTATTTATTGTTGTTTCTAAAGTTCTTACTATTAAAAGGTTGCATAATTATATTGCAAATAGATATAGAGGGAGGAGAAGAACCCTGAATCCATTGATTTAGAGAACTCACACTGAGGATATTCCTTCTACCAATTTAGCAGCCTTTCATAATCTGAGAAAGAAATCTGGAGTTATTGGGAGGGTGACATCCACTGCCACACTTTGGTGGTTATCAGTTAGGGCTTGAACCCAGGTCTTCCTCTCTCCACAGTTATTAATTATGCTGCCCATAACCATCAACATTAAGCAATGTAAACATGTTTCTTGTATGGGGAATAAACTCTTTCCTAGCATTTTAGAATCTCTTTTTATACGTAATTAATTTGTATTAAATATTCTCCTTAACTTATTAAGCAAGTCTTACAAAATGATTATGAAGTAATACATTCCATCTTGATCAACTTATTTGATTCAATACCTGATAAAATTCATTTAATTATATTCTATAATTTGAATGGATCTATCTTCCTCCTTTCTACTGCCAACAATATTCCAAAGCAGAGAGGTTTCTTTTATCAAAATAAGTCCAAACTATTGGGGGTTAGGAAAAAATGTGGAAACTAAAAGAATGTCTCCTTTAAGAGAATAGCTAATTAAATTTTTTTAATGTAATACAATATTATTATGCCTTGAGAAATTATGAATTATAAATATGAATGTGAAATGAAACTTGGAAGACATCTATCAACTAATGCAACATACACAGAATGAAACAAATTTGTTGAATAGTATTATGATGAAGAAAAAATTTGCAAAAAATTTTCATAATTTTAATCAATTTGAGGATAAACCACTAGTATAAAAGAAATCAAATATAACACTCATCTTTTGATACAGAGGTGATATGCTTAAAAACAGAAAGAAACACACAGTTGCTGATATGGCCAATGTAAAAGTTTGTTTTGTCAGACTAAGTAGGTAGGTTTGACGGAATTTTTTTAATTGCTCAATGGGAGTAGAGGAGTGAACTTTGAAAAATTACTTGAACAATAAAAATCATAAATATTAAAAAGAAATTGGTCTACTTTTTGCATGTTTATAAAATATTTAAATTGACTTTTCTTCAAAATGTAAAATGTATTTTTAGAGAATCTTAAGATTAGAACTATAGGATTATAATTATTGGTACTGTAATGATAAGAGGGAGTTCCATTTTTCATGTATCATGACAACATGTTTTTCCCTCATTCTTGACATTCTTGTTTAATGTCATGGGGCAAAATACTTAAAGAAAATAGTTACATACAAGCATTAGCTCTTGTTATAATCATATTCCCAAATTATTATACATTAAATGGGATGATGTGAGGGAATTCATTTATATGACTAGAAGCATTTCTTTATCCATGAATAAAGGCATGTAATGACACTAGAGATTATACACAATCTGTAGAATAGCTTTTATCACTATAATCACAGTCACATTATATTCATTTATTTGGCCATATTTTACACAGTATTTGCTAAATGTTGCTGATTGATTAATCAGTCTGAATCACACAAGAATATATCTTTAGGGATGTTTATTATCATAACTTTCAATTGTGCCCAGAATGTCTGAGGGAAGAAGAATTTCTAATAAATAACTCCTCAAATCATGGTATTATTTGTTATATTCTGCCAAAAAAATCTATGTATGTGGTTTGTGCCTCTTTTGATATATACAGGAGTTATACATTGACATTAATGGGAGATATTAACACTTTGGAAGAGAATAGACCTAGAAGGACCAAGGTCAAATAATCTCACTATATGGAATGCTTCTTTTACTATCAGAAATACTTAGAAAATAAAGAAATATCTAGAAAATAAAGGAGAGCCATTTACTATTTACAGCACATGATTGGTATGGGTGTTAATGCTAGCACCTCAGTAGTGGGCGAAGATGGGAAACATCTGTCTCTTTCACACTCCCTATGATATAGTCTCCTGGGATGTATGACTCAGCCACTTTGAGCTAAGTGGTTACTCTCAGCAGATTTCTCAAGCAAAAGTTGAACTTGTTGAGGAATAATTGTGAAAGAAAAAAAAATTTTTACTTTGCTCTATCCCTCCTGGATGTCACAAAATAAAGGTCTCACTGACTTAGTCCATTATGAGACATGAAAGAAAATCTCTTTGAAAGAAAATAAAAATTTCACACTTGCTAGATATATTCCAGAATGGCAGGTGATTTTGTGTCAGTTGTTGTTTTTTTTGGGGGGAGAGGGAGGATTAAATAGCTTGTATGAATTTAATAAAAAAAAGTAATTCTAACTTGGATTCAAAGGAAGAAATTCTTTTGCCAAGTCAAAAAATCCTAAATTAAACAAATGTTATAAAAACTTTAAAGATGATAAAAATATTTTATAATTATATTTATGAATACCATCTACCAAAATAATTAAGCAGGATTTATTGAATATATTCAAGACATGAGACCTCAATTGCTCTATTGAAATATCTCTTAATAAAATGAAATCCTCGTCCTCAAAATCATTACTATTGAATCATAGGAAAACTAAGGCATAGAAACCTATGTTCACCTTTAACATCTGATTCATACTAGCTATATGATCAATGACAAATTGTTGGAACTCTCAGAGAATTAATCTAATAATTTGTAAGTTGAGGAGAGCAATACCTTTAATACCAATCACATAGTCTTATATTAGGCCTAAATGATATGTTATATTTAAACACATGACATAGTGTTACAATTAAAATTATAGAGAGAGACTAATTTTTCTTAATTTTAAAATAATTTATTTGTTGACCAGCCAAGACATCATAATTGTGTTTAAATGACTCTCTCAACCATCATAAAATAAATGGAAACATCTTGTCCAGGTAAACATATACATCTTTGGATCTCATTATCCAGCCCCATCTTTGAACATTTCAAGATATCTTTAATTGGTGAAAGCTAGTTAAGAGATGGTTCATCAAACCATCAGCCCTACCACAAACTGACAGTTGAAAATTTACATCCACATGTAAAGAATATTTGTCTCCTTCATTATTAATCAAGTTCTGTTAGAAAGGAATATATTCCTTGGGATTCCCAAGGACAAAGAAAATGCAAAAAGAAGCAAATTAGATGCTATCTCTGGCCCAGATCCCAGATACACAAATATATAGTAATTCTCCCTAAAATATGGGAATTAGTACAGTATATGACAAATATATTCTCACAATATAATCCATGAAGAGATAAATATTTTAAATTTCATTTTGCTTTCATTAATGTGCTTTATTAATAATTGTACCCATAGTGATGTGATTCCATTTTCATCTAGCTTTCAGAGTAGAAGTCTTAATTCCATCCTTTCAGGAACATCTGCTTCAATGTCGTAAGTCTGCTGGTGACCAATTGCCTATGATATTAAAAGAACAATATGGTAAACTCTAAAGTATCCTGCTCAAAAAGCCAGTTACACAGTGACTGCAATACATCCAGGGCCCAACTATAGATGGTGAAATCCTCATGGTCTTGCTTTAATATTTTAGCAATGTAACTGAAGTAGAATTACTTTTTCCCTGGATACTGTCCTTTTATATCCTCCAATTCCCCAATCCTGATGAAGCTTCTCTAACTCTAGCTGCTAACTTGGAAATTTTCAATCTTTATTTCATCTATTATATCCTACCTTTTTACTTCTCTTATCTCTCTCTATCATTGTTTTCATTATAATTATTATTAACATAATGTATTTTTATCATACAAATGTAAGTCATCAAATTTGTAACTAGTGAATGATCCTAACTGTTCCAATATAAGAAAGAGTAAGTCTGACCATCAAACACCACAAAGCACAACAGGGGATGGAACCTGAACTTGAACAAAGTTTCTTCTGCTAAAATATGAATTTGGATAAATAAGTAAAACAAAGAAAGAATATTTCAAGATAAAAATATTATCTATAAATATAACAAGAGGGAAAATAACTCCACAAAAACTTTAAGCAGAAGAAACTCGAAAAGAAAGATGGATTTTAAAAGAATTAGGAAAATAGTTAAAATTGATAAGATACTATATTAAAATAAAACTAAACTTCTGGAGAAAATATCAGGAAAGGGAATAAATAACTTAGAAGAGAAAGTAGAAAACCTTGCCCCCCAAAAATGGAATATCCCCAAATTAAAATCGTCAAAAAAGAAACCAACACTCCAGCTGGCAGCAAAGCATATTAGAACAAAAATAAAATTTAAAAAAGAAATATAAGAAATGTGATATTTAAAAATTGATCTTGAAAACAGGTACTGTTGAGAAAGAAATATCATCTTCTATGAAAATCATGGCATTTATGAAAATAAACAACAAGCTCTGAACCCAAAATATCATGAATTAAAAATGGAAATGGCTCAAGTATATTAAAAGAAGAAGACAAAGTTAGAGCAAAAAATTCTGGTAAACACCTCCTATAAGATATCCAAAAGGGATGTTCCAGAATTCCCATAGCCATAATTAAGAATTCCCATTTTAAACAACAACACAATGTAAACATCCAAAAAGAAGCAGTCCTGTACCAAAGGATTATAGCCAGCATTGTTTAAGAACTCATGATTTGAGTTCCAGGTTAAGATGATGGCAGAGTCAAAAGCAGCTGCTTAACCTCTCCTAACTGAAACATATATGACTCCTCAAACAGACATAAAAAGAAATCCAGAGGAATTAAGGGACTCCACAACAGGGTGAAGCATTGAAGGTACATGGAATTGGGGCATTTCCATGCTATAAGGGGGTGAAATAGCTATCACAAAAATGCAAGCTGAGCAAACCGCTACCACACCCCATACCACCTACAGTGCCAAAGACAGTGCACAAGAGCTAGAGCAAGCTTTGGGCACCCATTAATTTCGGCAGCTACTTGGGGTCACCAGGTCCTGTTCCTGAGAGCAGCAAGACTTAAGAGCCCAAGAGGCTAAAGAACTTGAGGACTTTGAACACAGAACCTAAGAGCAGGCACAAGCTCAGGCTCTTGTGTCCACAGATACTGAGTGCAGGAGTGGACTCAGATCCTGAGAGGAGGAGTGGAACTTGAGTGGGCACCCAGTGCAGAGGAGTGCACATCTGTGGAAACAGCACACTAAGACTGTTAAAGAAGCCTAAGACAGAGGAACAAGCAAGGGGACCACCAGGAGGCCTGACCCTGAGAAAAACTAGACCTGAGACTTCAAGAGCCTAGAGAGCACAAACAGACCCTGGGTGTGAGGATAAACCTGAGAGGGCACAGGGCTAACAATAGCAAGCCAGAGACAAGAACCCCAAAAGAGAAAGATCATCAAGAAGAAATCTCTACCACTCGACAAATTTACACAGATAAAATCCAAACAACAGAGCAAACAGTATAGAACAAACAAGTAATCACATCCAAACCTTCCCAAAATAATGAAAACTGGTCACAAGCTACTGAAGAGTTCCAATCTGAAATGATGAGAAAGATGGAAGATCTGCCTAGAAAGTAACAGTTTAAAAGGCAGAATTTCACAATTGGAAAGTGATGAAAGTCAATTGAAGACCAGAAATGACAAGACTGAAAAGGAAAACCAAAAGATTATAGCTGAAAACAAAAAGATTATAACTGAAAACCAGTCCCTAAAGGCTAGAATTGAGCAATTAGAAGCTAATGATCTCTCAAGACAGCAAGAACAAATAAAACAAAGTCAAAAGACTGATAAAATAGAAGGAAACATTAAATATCTCAATGGGAAATTAAAAGATCAAGAAAACAGGGCTAGAAGAGACAATTTGAGAATCATTGGACTTCCTGAAAAAACAGAAATTAATAGAAATTTGGACTCCATACTAAAAGAAATTATTCAGCAAAATTGCCCTGAAGTTCTACAATAAGAGGGCATTATAGACATTAAAAGGATCCATAGATCACCCTCTACTCTAGACCCAGAAAGACAACCCAGAGGAATATAATAGCCAAATTCAAGAGCTTCCAGGTAAAAGCAAAAATCTTACAAGAAGCAAGAAAGAGACAATTTAAATATCAAGGAGCACCAATCAGGGTCACACAGGATCTGGCAGCCTCCACACTAAAAGACCAATAGTCTTGGAATATGATATTCAGAAAGGCAAGAGAACTGGGTCTACAACGACGGATCACCTACCCATCAAAACTGACTAAATACTTCCAGGGGAAAGTTTGTGCATTCAACAAGATAGAAGATTTCCAAGTATTTGCAGAGAAAATATCAGGACTAAATGGAAAGTTCGACATCCAACCACAAAAATCTAGAGAAACATGCAAAGGTAAATAGGAAACAGAGGGGAAAGAAAAAAACTGGTATTTTTAAAATTTGCTTCTTTAAGGGCTTCAATAAATCGAATTATTTGTATTCCTTTGTGTAGAAATGTTATGTATAATTCTCTGTAGTGAACTCTATTCACTATTATAGTATTCACTATTATGTAATCAGAAGAATTATTCATAGGGAGAGACTGGAATACTAAATGGTCTAAGATGATATGGAGGATGGGAAAGAGAGGGGTGAATAGTAGAGGACACCAAGAGAAACTTGAATGAATAAGATAAATAGGATAATCTATTACACACAAAGAGGGCATGGGAAGGGGAAGGGATGAATACTATTATAAGAAGGAGAGAAAGAGAGCATTAAGAGGTTATAATTAAACCTTACTCTCAGTGGAATTAACCCTGAGAGGAAAGAGTAGCTATATTATCCACTGGGATATAAAACTCTATCTAACCCTACTGAGAAAGTCATAAGGGATAAACCAAGGGGAGCAGGGAAGTGGGGAGGTTAAAAAAATGAGGGGAGAAGAAGGGGGAGGGAATTCATTAGGCCTTAAAAATGAAAAGAGGGGAATGATAAAGGAGTGAGTAAAAAGGGAAGTTAATCAAGGGAGGGGACAAGGGTTACTGGCTTAAAGTAAAACACTGGTTTAAGAGGAAATAGTGAAAGAAGAAGGAGTAGAAGAAGGAGAAGATACCAAAATGTTGGTGAATACACAACTGATAATAATAACTCAGAATGTAAATGGGATGAACTTGCCCATAAAACAGAAGCAAATAACAGAGTGGATTAGAAACCAAAATACTACCATGTGTTGTCTACAAGAAACACATATGAGGCAAGTGGACATACACAGATGTAAGGTAAAGGGCTTGAGCAAAATCTTTTGGGCATCAAATGAGAAAAAGAAGGCAGGAGTGGCAATTATGATTTCTGACAAAGACAAAGTAAAAATAGATATGATTAAAAAAGACAGGGAAGGTCATTACATTCTGATTAAAGGCAGTATAGAGAATGAGGAAATAAGAGTGCTCAATATGTATGCACCAAGTGGCATAGCATCCAAATTCATAAAGGGGAAACTGGCAGAGCTCAAGAAGGAAATATATATTAAAACCATACCATTGGGAGATCTAAATATACCTCTTTCAGGACTAGATAAATCAAACCAAAAAATAAAAAAGAAAGAGGTGAGAGAGGTGAATGAAATTATGGAAATATTAGATTTAATTGATATGGGGAAAAATTAATAGGGAATAAAAGGAATATACCTTCTTTTCAGTTGCACATGGTACATTCACAAAGATTGGCCATGTAATAGGGCACAGAAACATTGCAAACAAATACAAAAGAGCAGAAATAATAAATATAAACTTCTCAGATCATAATGCAATAAAAATAATAATTAGTAAGGGCACCTGGCCAGACAAATTAAAAACTAATTGGAAATTAAATAATATGATTCTCCAAAATCAGCTAGTCAAAGAAGAAATCATAGAAACAATCAACAATTTCATTGAAGAGAATGACAATGATGAGGCATCCTAACAAACTCTGTGGGATGCAGCCCAGGCAGTACTCAGGGGGAAATTTATATCCTTGAGTGCATATATTAACAAATTCGGGAGGGCAGAGATTAATGAATTGGGCATGCAACTTAAAAAATCAAAAGTGAGCAAATTAAAATCCACAGATGAAAACTAAATTAGAAATACTAAAAATTGAAGGAGAAATTAATAAAATTGAGAGTAAAAGACCTATTGAATTAATAAATGAGACTAGAAGCTGGTATTGAAAAAAAACAGATAAAATAGACAAAGTACTGGTCAATCTAATAAAAAAAGGAAAGAAGTCCAAATTGACAGTATCAAAGATGAAAAGGGAGACCTTACCTCTAATGAAGGGGAAATTAAGGCAATCATTAAAAACTATTTTGCCCAATTATATGGCAATAAATATAGCAATCAAGGAGATATGGACGAATACTTACAAAAATATAAATTGCCTAGATTAACAGCAGAAGAAATAGAATACCTAAATAATCCCATATCAGAAAAAGAAATTGAACAAGCCATCAAAGAACTCCCTAAGAAAAAATCACCAGGGCCTGATGGATTCATAAGTGAATTCTATCAGACCTTCAAAGAGCAACTAATCCCAATACTATACACATTATTTGATATAATAAGCAAAGAAGGAGTCCCACCAAATTCCTTTCATGACTCAAATATGGTACTGATTCCAAAGTCAGGTAGATCAAAAACAGAGAAAAAATCTACAGACCACTCTCCCTAATGAACATAGATGCAAAAATCTTAAATAGAATACTAGCAAAGAGACTCCAGCAAGTAATCAAGAATATCATCCAACATGATCAGGTGGGATGTATACCAGGAATGCAAGGATGGTTCAACATTAGGAAAACCATGCACATAATTGACCATATCAACAATCTAACAAAGAAAAATCACATTATCTCAATAGATGCTGAAAAAGCTTTTGACAAAAGACAGCAGCCATTTCTATTGAAAGCCCTGGAAAGTATAGGAATAGAAGGACCTTTCCTAAAAATAATAAACAGTATATACCTAAAACCAACAACAAGTATCATATGCAATGGGGATAAATTAGAAGCCTTCCCAATGAGATCAGGAGTAAAACAAGGATGCCCATTATCACCTCTATTATTCAACATAGTACTAGAAACACTAGCAGTAGCAATTAGAGAAGAAAGAGAAATTGAAGGTATCAAAATAGGCAATGAGGAGACTAAGCTATCACTCTTTGCAGAGGATATGATGGTATACTTAAAAAATCCTAGAGAATCAACTAAGAAATTTGTAGAAATAATCAACAACTTTAGCAAAGTTGCAGGATACAAAATAAAGGCACATAAATCATCAGCATTTCTATACATTTCTAACACATTAGAGCCGCAAGAGGTAGAAAGAGGAACACCATTTAAAATCACCCTAGACAATATAAAATACTTGGGAATGTATCTACCAAAACAAACACAGGAACTATATGAAAACAACTACAAAACACTTTCCAAACAAATAAAACTGGATCTAAACAATTGGAAAGCTATTGATTGCTCATGGGTAGGATGAGCTAACATAATAAAAGTGACCATTCTTCCCAAATTAATTTACCTATTTAGATCCATACCTATCAAACTACCAAAAAACTTCTTTACTGAATTAGAAAAAACTATAACAAATTTCATTTGGAATAACAAAAGATCAAGAATATCAAGGGAAATAATGAAAAAATGTGAAGGAAGGGGGCCTAGGAATACCAGATATTAAGGTATACTATAAAGCAGCAGTCATCAAAACAATATGGTACTTGCTAAGAGACAGAAGGGAGGATCAGTGGAATAGACTTGGGGTAAATGACATCAGCAAGACAGTGTACTATAAACCCAAAGGGCCCAACTTTTGGGACATGAATCCACTATTTGACAAAAACTGCTTGGAAATTTGGAAAACAATATGGGAAAAATTAGGTGTAGATCAACATCTCACACCCCACACCAAGATAAATTCAGAATGGGTGAATGACTTGAATATAAAGAGGGAAATTATAAATAAGTTAAGTGAACACAAAATAGTATACTTGTCAGATCTCTGGGAAAGGAAAAGTTTTAAAATGAAGGAAGAGTTAGAAAAAATTACAAAATGTAAATTAAATGGTTTTGATTATATTAATGTAAAAAGCTTTTGTACAAACAAAAACAATGTAGTCAAAATCAGAAGGGAAAAAACAAATTGGGAAAAAATCTATATAACAAAAAACTCTGACAGGGGTCTAATTACTCAAATATACAAGGAGTTAAATCAATTGTATGAAAAAAATCAATCCATTCCCCAATTAATAAATGGGCAAGAGACATGAATAGACAATTTTCAGGTAAAGAAATCAAAAATATCAATAAGCACATGAGAAAGTGTTCTAAATCTCTAATAATTAGAGAAATGCAAATCAAAACAACTCTGAAGTGTTACCTCACACCTAGCAGATTGGCTAAAATGAAAGAAGGGGAGAGTCATGAATGCTGGAGGGGATGTGGCAAAATTGGGACATTGATGCATTGCTGGTGGAGTTGTGAACTGAACCAACCATTCTGGCTGTCAATTTGGAACTATGCTCAAAGGGCTATAAAAGATAGTCTGCCCTTTGATCCAGCCATACCATTGTTGGGTTTGTACCCCAAAGAGATCATTAATAAACAGACTTGTACGAAAATAGTTATAGCTGAGCTTTTTTTGGTGGCAAAAAACTGGAAAAGGAGGGTATGCCCTTCAATTTGGGAATGGCTGAACAAATAGTGGCATATGCTGGTGATGGAATACTATTGTGCTCAAAGGAATAATAAATTGGAGGAGTTCCATGTGAACTAGAAAGACCTCCAGGAATTGATGCAGAGTGAGAGGAGCAGAGCCAGAAGAACATTGTACACAGAGACTGATATACTATGGTACAATAGAATGTAATGGACTTCTCTAGTAGCAGCAATGCAATGACACAGGACAATTCTGAGGGACTTATGGTAAAGAACACTACCCACATTCAGAGGAAGAACTACTGGAGAGGAAACATATAAGAAAAACAACTGCTTGAATGCATGGATTCGGGAGGGCATGATTGGGGATATAGACTCGAAACTACCACACCAATGCAACAGTCATCAATTTGGAAATAGGTCTTGATCAATGACACATGATAAAAAAGTTGCAGGATACAAATAAATGCACATAAATCATTAGCATTTCTATATATTTCCAACATATCACAGAAGTAAGAGGTAGAAAGAGAAACATCATTTAAAATCACCCTAGACAATAAAATATACCTAGGAATCTATCTAACAAAATAAACAAAGGAATTATATGAAAACAACTACAAAACGCTTTCCAAACAAATAAAACTAAATCTAAACAATTGGAAAAATATCGATTGCTCATGGGTAGGACTAGCTAAAATAATAAGAATGACCATTCCACCAAAATTAATTTACATACTTATCCCCATACCTATCAAACTACCAAAAAACTTTTTTACTAAATTAGGAAAAACTATAAAATATTTCATTTGGAATAACAAAAGATCAAGAATATCAAGGGAAATAATGTAAAAAAAATGTGAAGGAAGGTGGCCTAGCAGTCCCAGATATTAAACTATACTATAAAGCAGCGGTACTTTAAAACGGTATGGTACTGGCTGAGAGACAGAAGGGAGGATCAGTGGAATAGACTTGGGATAAGTGACATCAGCAAGACAGTGTATGATAAACCCAAAGAGCCCAACTTTTTGGATAAAAATCCACTATTTGAGAAAAACTGCTTGGAAATTTGGAAAACAATGTGGGAGAGATTAGGTTTAGATCAACATCTCATACCCTACACCAAGACAAATTCAGAATGGTTGAATGATTTGAATATAAAGAGGGAAACTAAATAAGTTAAGTGAACACAGAATAGTATACTTGTCAGATCTCTTGGAAAGGAAAGATTTTAAAACCAAGCAACAGTTTTATAAAATTACATAATGTAAAAAAAATCGTTATGATTATAGTAAATTAAAAAGCTTTTGTACAAACAAAAATAATGGAGCCAAGTTTCCGGGTTAAGATGGCGGCAGAGTAAGAAGCAGCTCTTAACCTCTCCTGACCGAAACATACAAAACTCCTCAAGGGGACATAAAAACAAGTCCAGACGAAGGGAGGAACCCCCACAACAGGGCACAGCGTGGAAGGTACGTGGAATCGAGGCATTTCCATGCTATAAAGGGGTGAAACAGCCCTCACGAAATCGCGGGCTGAGCAACCACCCCACCCCCAACCCCTCCACACTCATCTATGGCTCCAAAGCCAGCTAAAAAGAAATAGAGCAAGTTTGGGGCACCCATCGAGTCATTGGCAGCTCCGGGGCCTGTTCCTGAGAGCAGCAAGACTTAGGACCCCATTAAGCCAAAAAACGCAGGCTAAATCTGAGAGCTGGAGCAGGACGCAGGACTCAGAGCGCAGGCTGAGCAGAGCGCAGGCACTGTGGAGGCGTGGGTGGAGGCAGACACAGCCAGGAACTAAAGCCTAACTGGGGAACCAGTGAGGACGGGTATACGACTGTGGAAGCAGCGCCCTGAGACTTGTAAAGAAACCTCTGGCAGAGGATCAAGCAAGGGGGTCCAGCAGGGGGCTTGACCTTGGAAAAAAACAGAACTCAGACATCAGGAGCCAATAGATCGCGGACAGACACTGAGCACGAAGATAAATCTGAGAAGCTGCTGGGCTAATGATGGCTACTCAGTCTCAGGAAGTTCAGAAGAGAAAGAATAACAACAAGAAAAAGAAGTCTTTAACACTTGACAGCTTTTACACAGAGAAAATCCAGACAACCGAGCAAACAGAGGAGGAGAACAAACAAGCATCCGGACCCTCCTCAAATAAGGAAAACTCCTCACAAGCTATGGAAGAGTTCAAAACTGAGATTTTGAGGAAAATGGAAGAGATCTGGCAAGAAAATAACTGTTTAAAAGGTAGAATCTTGCAATTGAACACCAGAGATGACCAGATTGAAAAGGAATACCAAAAGATTATGGCCGAAATCCAGAAGATTATGGCCGAAAACCAGAAGATTATGGCCGAAAACCGAAAGATTATAGCTGAAAATCAATCCCTAAAGGCTAGAATTGAGCAAGTAGAAGCTAATGATCTCTCAAGACAACAAGAACAAATAAAACAAAGTCAAAAGACTGAAAAATAGAAGGAAACATGAAATATCTCAATGAGAGAGTGACAGACCAAGAAAATCAGTCTAGAAGAGACAATTTGAGAATAATTGGTCTTTCAGAAAAACCAGAAATTAATAGAAACCTGGACTCCGTACTAAAAGAAATTATTCAGCAAAATTGCCCTGAAGTCCTACAACAAGAGGGCAATATAGACATAGAAAGGATTCATAGAACACCCACTACATTCGATCCAGAGAAAAAAAACGGGTAGAAATATTATTGCCAAATTCAAAAGCTTTCAAGCAAAAGAAAAAATCTTACAAGAAGCCAGAAAGAGACAATTCAAATATCAAGGAGCTCCAATCAGGATCACACAGGATCTGGCAGCCTCCACCCTAAAAGACCGTAAGGCTTGGAATACAATATTCAGAAAGGCAAGAGAGCTGGGCCTTCAACCACGGATCAACTACCCATCAAAATTGACTATACATTTCCAGGGGAAAGTATGGGCATTCAACAAAATTGAAGAATTCCAGGTATTTGCACAGAAAAGACCAGGGCTAAATGGAAAGTTTGATATCGAACCACAAAAACCGAGAGAAACCTGAAAAGGTAAATAAGATACAGAGGGGAAAGAAAGAAAGCTTATAATTTTTAAATTTGCCTTTTTAAGGGCCTCAGTGAGATCTAATTATATGTATTCCTATGTAGAGAAATTTTATGTATAATTCTCTGTAGTGAACTCTATTCACCATTATAATATTCACTATTATAGTAATCAGAAGAATAATTCACAGGGTGAGGGTGGAACACTAAATAATCTAAGATGGCATGGGGGAGGGGAAAGATGGGGTAAATAGCAGGGGACACCAAGAGAAACTTGAGTGAATAAGAAAATAGAATATTCTATTACACACAAAGAGGGCATGGGAGGGAGAGGGGACAAATACTATTATAAGAAGGAGAGGAAGAGAGCATAAAGAGATAATAATCAAACCTTACTCTCAGTGTAATCAACCCGGAGAGGGAAGAGTAGCTATACTATCCATTGGGAAATAAAACTCTTATCTAACCCTTCTGAGAAAGTTAGAAGGGATAAACCAAGGGGAGCAGAGGAGTGGGGAGGACAAAAAAAAGGGAGGGGAGAAAGGGGAGGGAATTCATAAGGCCTTTAAAAACAAAAAGGGGGGGAATAAGGGAGGGGGTAGAAAGGGAAGTCAATCAAGGGAGGGGATAAGGGATAGGGTGTTAATAGCAAACCACTGGTTTTAAAGGAAATAGCTTAAGGAGAACGGGTAGGAATGGGGGAGGATTTGAAAATGTCAGCAAATGCACAACTGATGATTATAACTCTGAATGTGAATGGGATGAACTCACTCATAAAACGGAAGCAAATAGCAGAGTGGTTCAGAAACCAAAATCCTATCATAGGTTGTCTACAAGAAACACATATGAGGCGGGTAGACACACACAAGTTCAAGGTTAAGGGTATGAGCAAAATCTTTTGGGCGTCAAATGAGAAAAAGAAGGCAGGAGTGGCTATTATGATTTCTGACAAAGCCAAAGTAAAAATAGATATGATTAAAAAAGACAGGGAAGGTCATTACATCCTGATTAAAGGCAGTATAAACAATGAGGAAATAACACTGCTCAATATGTATGCACCAAGTGGCATAGCACCCAAATTCATAAAGGAGAAACTGGCAGAGCTCAAGAAAGAAATAGACAGTAAAACCATACTAGTGGGAGATCTAAATATTCCTCTTTCAGATCTAGATAAATCAAACCGAAAAATAAATAAGAAAGAGGTAAGAGAGGTGAATGAAGTCCTAGAAAAATTAGATTTAATTGATATGTGGAGAAAAATAAATAGGGACAAAAAGGAATACACCTTCTTTTCAGCTGCACATGGCACATTCACAAAGATTGACCATGTAATAGGGCATAGAATCATTGCAAACAAATGCAAAAGAGAAGAAATAATGAATGTCACCTTCTCAGATCATAATGCAAGAAAAATAATAATTAGAAAGTGCACCTGGACAGGAAAATCAAAAACTAATTGGAAATTAAATAATATGATTCTTCAAAACCAATTTGTCAAAGAAGGAATCATAGACACAATCAACAATTTCATTGAAGAAAATGACAATGATGAGACATCCTACCAAAATCTGTGGGATGCGGCCAAGGCAGTACTCAGAGGGAAATTTATATCCTCGAGTGCATTTATTAACACATTAAGGAGGGCAGAGATCAATGAATTGGGCATGCAACTCAAAAAATTAGAAAGTGAGCAAATTAAAAATCCCCAGATGAAAACTAAATTAGAAATACTAAAAACCAAGGGAGAAATTAATAAAATTAAAAGTAAAAGAACTATTGAATTAATAAATAAGACTAGAAGCTGTTACTTTGAAAAAACAGATAAAATAGACAAAGTACTGGTCAATCTAATAAAAAAAAAAGGAAAGAAGAAAACCAAATTGATAGTATCAAAGATGAAAAGGGAGACCTCACCTCTAATGAAGGGGAAATTAAGGCAATCATTAAAAACTATTTTGCCCAATTATATGGCAATAAATATAACAATTTAGGAGATATGGACGAATATTTACAAAAATATAAACTGCCTAGATTAACAGCA
>NC_058132.1:222810937-222812666 GCF_016433145.1 Gracilinanus agilis
ATGACACAAATATGGTACTGATTCCAAAGCCAGGGAGACCAAAAACAGAGAAAGAAAACTACAGACCAATCTCCCTAATGAACATAGATGCAAAAATCTTAAATACAATACTAGCAAAGAGACTCCAGCAAGTAATTAAGAAAATCATTCACCACGATCAGGTGGGATTTATACCAGGAATGCAAGGTTGGTTCAACATTAGGAAAACCATCCACATAATTGACCATATCAACAGTCTAACAAACAAAAATCACATGATTATCTCAATAGATGCTGAAAAAGCCTTTGACAAAATACAGCATCCATTCCTATTGAAAACACTGAAAAGTATAGGAATAGAAGGACCTTTCCTAAAAATAATAAACAGTATATACCTAAAACCATCAACAAACATCATATGCAATGGGGATAAATTAGAAGCCTTCCCAATAAGATCAGGAGTAAAACAAGGATGCCCATTGTCACCTCTATTATTTAACATTGTACTAGAAACACTAGCAGTTGCAATTAGAGAAGAAAAAGAAATTGAAGGTATCAAAGTGGGCAAGGAGGAGACTAAGCTATCACTCTTTGCAGATGATATGATGGTCTACTTAAAAAATCCTAGAGAATCAACTAAGAAGCTTGTAGAAATAATCAACAACTTTAGCAAAGTTGCAGGATACAAAAAAAATGCACATAAATCATCAGCATTTCTATACATTTCCAACACACTAGAGCAGCAAGAAGTAGAAAGAGAAATACCATTCAAAATCACCCTAGACAATATAAAATACTTAGGAATATACCTACCAAAACAAACACAGGAATTATATGAAAACAACTACAAAACACTTTCCAAACAAATAAAATTGGATCTCAACAATTGGAAAGCCATTGATTGCTCATGGGTAGGACGAGCTAACATAATAAAAATGACAATTCTACCCAAATTAATTTACCTATTTAGTGCCATACCTATCAAGCTACCAAAAAACTTCTTTACTGAATTAGAAAAAACTATAACGAATTTCATTTGGAATAACAAAAGATCAAGAATTTCAAGGGAAATTATGAAAAAAAATGTGAAGGAAGGGGGCCTAGCAGTACCAGATATTAAACTATACCATAAAGCAGCAGTCATCAAAACAATATGGTACTGGCTAAGACATAGAGAGGAGGATCAATGGAATAGACTGGGGATAAATGACATCAGCAAGAGAGTGTATGATAAACCCAAGGAGCCCAACTTTTGGGACATGAATCCACTATTTGATAAAAACTGCTGGGAAATTTGGAAAACAATATGGGAGAGATTAGGTCTAGATCAACATCTCACACCCTACACCAAGATAAATTCAGAATGGGTGAACTACTTGAATATAAAGAAGGAAACTATAAACATGTTAAGTGAACACAGAATAGTATACTTGTCAGATCTCTGGGAAAGGAAAGACTTTAAAACCAAGCAAGAGAGAGAAAATTACAAAATGTAAATTAAATGGTTTTGATTACATTAAACTAAAAACTTTTTGTACAAACAAAAACAATATAGTCAAAATCAGAAGGGAAACAACAAATTGGGAAAAAATCTTTATAACGAAAAACTCTGACAGGGGTCTAATCACTCAAATATACAAGGAGTTAAAGCAATTGTATAAAACATCAAGCCATTCCCCAATTGATAAATGGGCAAGAGACTTGAATAGGCAATTTTCAGGTAAAGAAATCAAAAGTATCAATAAGCACA
>NC_058132.1:222812761-222869803 GCF_016433145.1 Gracilinanus agilis
CCCTTTGATCCAGCCATACCATTGCTGGGTTTGTACCCCAAAGAGATCATAGATAAACAGACTTGTACGAAAATATTCATAGTAGCACTTTTTGTGGTGGCAACAAATTGGAAAAGCAGGGTATGTCCTTCAATTGGGGAATGGCTGAACAAACTGTGGTATATGCGGGTGATGGAATACTATTGTGCTAAAAGGAATAATAAACTGGAGAAGTTCCAGGCGAACTGGAGAGACCTCCGGGAACTGATGCAGAGCGAAAGGAGCAGAGCCAGAAGAACTCTATACACAGAGACTGATATACTGTGGTAAAATTGAATGTAATGGACCTCTGTACCAGCAGCAATACAATGACCCAGGACAATTCTGAGGGGTTTATGGTAAAGAAAGTTACCCTCATTCAGAGGAAGGACTGCAGGAGAGGAAACATATCAGAAAAACAACTGCTTGAACGCATGGGTCGGGGTGGACATGATTGAGGGTGTGGACTCCAAACTACCACACCAATGCAACTACCAACAATTTGGAAATTGGTCTTGATCAAGGACACATGACAAAACTAGTGGAAATGAGCATCGGCCATGGGTGAGGGGGGTGCGGGGGGGGGTTGAAGCGGAAAGGTGGAGCATGAATCATGTAACCATGTTAAAATGAATATTAAAAATGTTAAAAAAATAATGCAGCCAAAATTAGAAGGGAAGCAACAAATTGGGAAAAAAACTTTATATCAAAAAACCCTGACAGGGGTCTAATTATTCAAATATACAAGGAGTTAAATCAATTATATAAAAAAATCAAACCATTCCCCAATTGGTAAATGGGCAAGAGACATGAATAGGCAATTTTCAGATAATAATAATCACATGAGAAAGTGTTCTAAATTCCTAATAATTAGAGAAATGCAAATCAAAACATCTCTGAGGTACCACCTCACACCTAGCAGATTGCCTAAAATGAAAGATGGGGAGAGTAATGAATGCTGGAGGGGATGTGGCAAAATTGGGACATTAATGCATTACTGGTGGAGGTGTGAACTGATCCAACCTTTCTGGATGGCAATTTGGAACTATGCTCAAAGGGCTATAAAAGATAGCCTGCCCTTTGATCCAGCTATACCATTGTTGGGTTTGTACCCCAAAGAGATCATTAATAAACAGACTTGTATGAAAATATTTATAGCTGCGCTTCTTGTCGTGGCAAAAAACTAAAAAATGAGGGTATGTCCTTCAATTGGGGAATGGCTGAACAAGTTGTGGTATATGCTGGTGATGGAATACTATTTTGCTCAAAGGAATAATAAATTAGAGAAATTCCATGTGAACTGGAAAGACCTCCAGGAATTGATGCAGAGCGAAAGGAGCAGAACCAGTACATTGTACGCAGAGACCAATACACTGTGGTAAATTAGAATGTAATGGACTTCTGTACTAGTAGCGATGTAATGACCCAGGACAATTCTGAGTGATTTATGGAAAAGAACGCTATTCACATTCAGAGGAAGAACTATAGGAGTGGAAACACAGAAGAAAAGCACCTGCTTGGACACATGGATTGAGGCAGACATGATTGGGGATTTTGATTCGAAACTACCACACCAATGCAATGATCAACAATTTGGAAATATGTCTTGATCAATGACACATGTTAAAACCAGTGGAAATGTGCATTGGCCATGGGTGGGGGAATGGATAGGGGTTAAAGGGAAAGTAGGAGCATGAATCATGTAACCATGTTAACTTTTCTAAAAAATGAATATTAATAAATATTAAAAAAAAGAACTCATGGTTTTCTAATGGTGATAGAAAATCCTGGAATGTAATATTCTAGAAAATAAAATATATTGTCCTATAGTAAGTCATGGCTTATTCTTCAAAGCTGAATGTAATTTTACAATGAAAACCAGAACATAATGGAGCAGGCAGCTTCAAAAATTTCTTATAAAAATGTCAGAACTGAGTAAGAACTTAAAAACGAAAATAGAACATCTCAAAGAAACAAAAAAGCAAATTTTATAGAGCAATTTGAAGGAGTTAAATCATGATGCTATGCTAACTTTTTAATAGGGACATCAAAAAAAAGTTTTCAGAGCCTTTTTGTCTTCAAAGGGTATTAAGGATTTTAAATATGAAAACCATAGGTCCTAGATTAGGATACATTTTGTTCTGAAATTAACAGGGAAAGTAGAAGTGAAATTAAATTGAGTAGTATATAGAAAGGAGAAGAAATGGATGTTTGAATCTGTCCATTTTTCCTAACTGAAGAAGAGTATGTGGACATTGGGAAAGGAAGAATGGAAGCATGCATGAAATAAAACTCATCTATGAAATATATGAAAGTTAAACAAACATATATAGAATTTATATGTAAATCTTCCTGATTTGAGGACAGTAATCTATCCAATATACTGCCTAACCACCTATGATTAATTTGACTTAAGTCAAATAAATAAGTCACTTAGGCCCAATTTCTTCAATTATAAAATAGTAATAATATTATTAGCTTTTTCTACCCTGGGTTACTATCAACAGAAATAGGGACATTAGGCAAAAGAGAACAATTTAGGGAATGAAGACAGAGTTCTGTTTTCAACAAAGTGATGTTGAGATATCTAGGGTACTTCCAAATGAAATTGTTCAACTGATAATTTTTCATGTAATTTTAAAGCTAAGGGGAAAGTTAAAAAAAATAAAGATTTCTAGATTTGAGAAATCTGCAGAGTGGTAAGAATTGACTACATGGGAGATGATGAACTTGCATGAAAGCAGGTGTTATAGAGAAAAAATAATAAGACACAAGATTATAACCAGACATAGGTTGTATAGAAACATTTATGAAAATCCTGCAAAGAAGGCTAAAAGTGAATGTTTTAGAGATGACAGAAACAGCAAAGATAAAGAAGGAACAAAGGTAACAAATAAAAGACAGTATCCAGAAGGAGGAGATGTTTATAGTGTAAAACACTGAGAGAGATCAAGAAGGAGGCATTTGAGAGAAAAAAAAAACAACTATTGAAATTAAGAGAACATTGATTAAAAAGAGAAAAAGAACATTAACAATCTTAGAAAGAAAAGTGTATACACACATATTTATAGAGTGATTGTTTACGGTTATGGTAGGGTCATAAAAAAGACTCAAAGAGGGAATATTTTAAAATTGTTTTGCTAACTCTAACGTACTATATTTGTCATAATAATATCATGTCAAGTTATTGTTAACTATAATTGTATAGCTCCATCAGTGGTGAAGAGAACAGTATGAACACGACCATGGAGTCTTTCATCTGTGGTTCAAGTATTGTTCTGCTTAAGGAGATACAACTTTTATATTTTCAAGAATTTTCCAACACTTTTCATACAAGGATTCTATAGTATGTGTCACTTCTAAAATATTTTTTATTTATCAATAGAGATGATAGCACAAACAAATGCTTAAGATGATATTTAATGGCTTATTATTATAGGATAGTAAAGCCTTTTTAGTTATCTTGCTTTAATTTTCCATGAGAAGCTAATTCTTCTAACTTCAAATGGCCAAATTAGCTTTCACTATTTATTTTATTGGCTTGTGATTTATATACCATGTTTAGTTCTAATAGGCCTGGATCTGGTTAGCACAAGTTTGTGACCCTACAGTAAATGCAGTGGGCAAAAGATGGAAATCTCCTTGTAAGTAGTGAAGGTCACAAATATACTATCCTGTCAGTTCTGGAAAGAAAGGAAAAGGTATTTGGACCTTTTGCAGCTGTCCAAAAATTACATAAATGTCTTTAATATTAATGTTCTTCTCTTACTTTTAGTATTCCTTGGAGAATCTAATATCAGAGGTTAGTTCCTCTGCTTCTGTAATAAAAGATAGTCTTGTTAAATTTTGGTGTAAAATAAAGGCTCGTTGCCACTTCTTTTTTTGCTGCAGTAAGAATGCAAAATGCAGCCTGTTGATTGGCCTGAGTGCTTAAGGAACTTTACTCATTTAAAATGTTGGGAATTATGAGATTTCTAATGTCATCAAACATGAGACAATGTGAAATAAGGGAAAGATGCTGCTAACTTATAAAAAGGATAGAGTACAGGAAATGGAAACAGAAAGATCTCAGTTCAATATCGCCTTAGAGACTTAAATTGCTGTGTGACCTGGGAAAAGTCATTTAATTTCTGCAGAGTCTCAATTTTATTATAAGTAAAATTGGAATAATAATAGTCACTAACTCCCATAATTGCTATGAAAACAAAATAAGAAAATGTATATAAAATGTTTTACACACTTTAAAGAGCTATGTAAACCTGTAATTACTATTAATGAACACATCAGGATGTCAAAAGATATATATTCAAGATCCAGGTATGCAACCTGCAAGTGTTATACATTGGCAAAGTCAATTTGTTTGGTCTTAAAATCAGGTTCTCCATGGGCAAAATGAGGAAATTAGACCAGATGATGGCCATGGTCATATAAAACCCAAATATTATTTAGTTCTATTGCAAAGTAATAATGACATTATTTCAATAATATTTTTGATCTGTCTTAATTATGTAAGTTAGATTGAGCCAAGGTGGCAGAGCAAAATGAACTTTTTTCATGATGTATCTCATCATATTCTTCTTTAACAATTCTTCTTAAATAAATTAAGATATTCTTCTTTAATAATTTTAAAATGTGGCAGACTAAATATTGGATGGAAAAATAATAAAAAGTCATAGTATTTTTCTAGCTCAATATAAATTAAGAAGATAGGAAAAAATGTCTATGAACACTACATTGAAGACTGAGTGAGAACACAACATGGTAGAAGCATCTATGACCTTCAGGGACAAAACTAAAAGGAAAAAGCAATAATAAGAGAACTAAAACCTCTATATTATTACGAGGCATACTTTGGTAGCTCTCACCTACTAAACAGATCTTGGTCATAATTCCAAGAAAAATAAAAGTAGTCACTATCATCAGAAAGCAGGGTGTCTACCTATATGAGGGCCAGAATACAAAACAGAAGGGTAGTGAGAGGATTTCTCCCTGGACTATATCATTTTAGTAAAACCAAAACCATACAGGTACCCAAAGAACTGTAAAACAGAAGCTCAGGCAAGAAAAACTGCCCTCCATGCTGAGAAGTGAGTAAAATTCAAATCTAACAAAAAGTTCAAAGGTAAGAATTAAACTAGAAAACTAAACAAAAATTAATAACAAAATAGAATCTTAACATAAAAGCTATTATTTTGACAGGGAAACTCAAGACAAACTAAGAAGAGAATAATGATTTGAAAATGTCTTCAAGGAAAGCCTCAAAAAATGTATATTGGACATAAGTTCCCTCAGAATTCCCAGAGGAGCTATTTCAAGAGATAGAGAATTAACTACAAAAAAATTAAAATTAAAATTAAGAAAATTAAATGGTTATGGTGGAAGGGAAAATTGAGAACATAAATTAGTCCTATGAAAGGAAATTAAGAAAAAAACTTTAACAGCATGTTAATGGTGATAACAACATTGAAGTAAATAACAGTAAAAAATATAATTAGCCAAATGGTAAAAGATACCAAAAAAGTTAAATATTAATCTTCTTAAAAAGCAGAATTGGTCAAATGAAAACTAATGACACCAAGACACATCAAGAAATAATAAAACAAATTCTAAAGACTAACAAATAGAAAAGAAATATGAAATATATTGTAGAAAAGTGCCTGACCTAGAAAAAAAGTTAAAGAGAGATAATTCAGGAATTATTTCCAAAAACCAGGATAAAAAAAACCAAAAGAAACCTAGACAAAATATATTAAGAAACTGGGGAAGAAACTGTCCAGATATCTTAGAACCAAAAGACAAAATAAAAATCGAAAGAATCCAATGGTCTCTTATTGAAAGATATCAAAAAATGAAGACTTTCTGGAATATTAAAGGGAAATTCTTGAGCTATCAAGTCAAGGAGAAAATACTAGAAATAACTATAAAGAAATTATAAAAATATTGTGGAGCCACATGAGTACCACAAAAGATTCGTCAACTATCATTATAAAAAAGAGAAGACTTTGGAATATATTTAAGGAGGCAAAGGAATTAGGATCACAACTAAAAAAAAATCTACCTAACACACCTGGGTAGTATAATCCTATTGGAGGGATAAACATTTAATAGAAACAGAGCACTTTAAAAACATTCCTTCTGAAGAAAATAAAGGATGATAGTTGACTATATATATATATATTTAATTCAAACTCAAGACTTGAGAAGTATTAAAAGGTAAGCACGAGTAAGAAATCATGAGGAACTTAATAATATCAAACTGTCTACATTCCCACATGATAAGGGGATATCTATAACTCCCAAGAATGTTATCATTATTAGGGCAGTTAGAAAAATTGTGCGTGAATGGTGTAATGGATAGAAGTCTATTATGTTTGAATGATCTCAAAAGAATAATGGAAGGATAAGAGTGAAGGATGTACTGTGAGAACAGGGAAAGAAATGAAAGAACAAATCATTTCCCATAAGAAAGAGAATAAGGAAGAGTTTTTACAATGGATGGGAAAATTGGTGGGGTGAGTAGAAAATGCTTGATCTTCACACTCATCTAAACTGATTCAAAAAGAAAATGTATGTATGTATGTATGTATGTATGTATGTATAAGGAAATTCATCTAACTCAATAGGGAATTTTTCTGGGAAGGGCTGAGAAAATAGAAGTGAGGTAAGAGGAGGGGCAATAAATTGACAGAAGCTGCAGTCAAGAGCAAAATAGAGTTTTGAGGAGGGCAATTTAATAAAAAGCAAATAATAAAAAGAAGATTGGGATGGAAGGAAATACACAGTTAAAAATCACACATGAGAATCTGATAGGGATGAACTCACACATTAAACAAAAGAAAATTAGCAGGATGATTTAGATACCCAAACTAACTTGTTGTTTATAAGACATAAACTTGAAACAGAAAGGTGCACATAGAATTAAAACAGCATGGAGGATGTTCTATTATATTTCAGCTGCAGTGAAAAAGAGAAAGATAACAATCATGACCTCAGGAAAAGCAAAAGAAAAATAGATTAAATTTAAATAGATAATGAAGAAGATTAGACAATGAATTAATATCAATAATGAATGTATGAAGCAAATTGTAATTTGCTAAATTATGAATCTAAATTATGAAGGAAATGTTAAAAGAATTACAGGAGTAAATAGCAAAATTATGCTAATGGTGGAACCAAATTCATCCCTCTACATACATAGAAAAATTATACTTTAAATATAAACTAAAATGAAGTTAAGGTCAGTAAAATTTTAGAAAAGTTACATAGGATTGTCTTATGGAGAACACTGAATTGGAATAAAAATGATTTTACCCTTTTCTCAGTTGTATATAGCAAATTCACAAAAATTGATAATATTAGGGCATAAAGACCTCATAAACAAATGCAGAAAATCAAAAGGTAATTATTCCTTTTGGACCAAAATACCATGAGCATTACATTTAATAAAGAGATTTTGATGCAAGTACTAAGAAGTGATTGGCAGAAAAAAACATTTTTGACAAAATTCAACACCTGTTCCTATTAAAAAAATGAATGAACATTAGAATAAATGGAATCTCAAAATGATAAATAGCATCTACCTAAAACATGAACAAATATTATCTTCAATAAGGATAAAATAGAAGCCTTCCACTAACATCAGGGATGAAGCAAGAATGCCCATTATAGCCTCTATTAAACAATATTATCCTAGAAATGCTAGCAATAAGAATAGAAGAAATAAAATATTTAGAAAAAGCCATTGTTAATAATCCTCACAACACCATGTAGAAATAAAGGTATCATTCTTCACTGATTATATGATGATATACTCAGAGAATCAACCAGAGTAAACTAATCAAAACAATTAATGACTTTAGCAAAAATATGATCAGCATAATAAAAAGCTTTTCACACAAATAAGTCAGATCAAAACAATTGAAAAATATTAAGTGCTCATGAAAAGGTAAGTCATACATATTAAAAATTATATTTCTACCTAAAATATTTACCTATTCAGTACCATTCTAATCAAACTACTCAAAATTATTTTATTGAGCAAGAGAAAATAATTTTAAAAAATCAACTGAAATAACAAAAGGCCAAGAATATAAAGAAAATTAATGAAAAAAGTGAACGAAGATGGCTTGGTAATCTCAGATCTCAAACTTTATAATAAAGCAGCAACCATAAAAAGAATCTGGTATTGTCTCAGAAAATAAGCAGTGGATCAGCAGAATAGATTAGGCACTCGGTACATAATGGTAAGTGACCAGAGTTATCTGGTGTTTGACAAACCCAAAGATCCAAGCTTTTAGAAAAACTCACAGTTACAAAAAAATTGCTAGAAAAATTGGAAAACATTATGGTAACAAATAATCACATACCAACACCTCACACCATTTGCCAAGGAAAAGTGAAAATGGATACATTATTTAGAAAAAAACAGTGAAACCATAAACAAATTAGAACATAGAGTAATTTAACTGTTAGATCTATGGAAAAAGAAAGATGTGTCCAAACAATATAAAGAAAACATTATGCGATGCAATATAGATAATTTTGACTACATTAAGGTTTTTTGTTTGCTTTTTTTATAAACAAAACCACTGAAACCAAGATTAAAAGGAAAATAACAAACTATGAAAAAATATACAGCAAGTTTCTCTGTCATAGGCCTCATTGCTCAAATATATTGAGAATCAAGTCCAATTTATGAGAATATAAAATCATCCCCAATTGACAGTGTTTGAAGAATTTGAACAGGCAGCTTTCAAATGAAGAAATTCAAACTATCTTTAGTCATATGAAAAAATGGCTCCACTCATGATAAATTAGATAAATTCAAATTTAAAAAGCCCCATGGTGCCATCTCACACCAACTAGACTGGATATTATAACAAAAAATTATAAATACAGGAAGAGATGTGGATAATTTTGGATACTACTACTGTTAGTGGAATGGTAAACTTATACAACCATTCTGGAGAACAATTTAGAACTATCCCCAAAGGGACATACGAATGTCCATACTCTTTGACCCAGCAATATCACTACCTGGCCTATATCACAAAGGGACAAAAGACAGGGAAAAAGAACAATTTGTACAAAACTTGTTATTGGAGCTCTTTTGTAGTGACAAAAATCTGGAAATTGAAATGATCTTTATCAATTAAAGACTGGTTAAACAAGTTGTACTATATGATGTATATGATTATGATAGAATACTATTATGCCATGTTGTGAGGAGATTTTAATTACTTTTATTAAGAATACGTTTTCAGATAAGAGAAAGGGTTTTTATATTTTATCCTGTCTCCTTTAAGAAAGGAGACAGGAAAAAGGTACTGTGGCCTGTTTAAGAGATAAGCATAAAGGAGCTTTTGTTGTAAAGGCTGGATCAGTTTCTTGAACTTCCTCTTGAGAGTAGGTGGCTGAAAATTTTCTCTGACAGAAAAGATGTGTTGTTTCTTTAGATTGCTTATTTAAGAGATCAGAAAAATATTGCGAGTCAGACTAAACTAAGAAGAGCTTTTTAATGGGTGCTTTGCCCCTTTGAGCCACAGGGGGTGCTGAATTTGTGACAGACAGTTTGGAGTGGAGCTGAGATAAGAAACTGAGAAGACCTGATTCTTTGCCTGATTTAAGAGGAGAGAGTGTAAATACTTTTGCAAGAAGCCATTGTGGCCCAGCATGATCGCCAGTTACTAGGTTGAAACACAGAATGCAGTGAGGGCATTTGAGCTGGCATGAGACCAAAAGTCAGTTGAGATGTGCCTATAAAAGCAGGAAAACTCAGAAATCAGGGTTGCAATCTTGAGATACTGGTGGGAAGACGGGTCATCTCAGGATCATCTCTTAGCTAGGATTAGGTATCTAAGCTGCTCATAGGCTATTCTGTGTGTATCAGCATCCAACTTTAATCATCAAACAACATCTATAAATCAACATCAATATACCAATCTAATTACTAACAAGATCAACTGCAAGAGTAACGTCATTGTGGACTGAGATTAACCATCAAGCAATCAGTGTCAGGCCTCTGGCCTAGCCAAGCAGTTTGCCAGGAAGACTTCAAGATACCAACTGCTTTAGATCTATTGAAGATTTAGTATACAATCAATATATTAGATAAGCTCTAGGATCCATCCTTAATCCTTCTTTTCTCATTACTCACCACAACCTTTCTGTTACCTTATTTATTATCATTAAATTAGTTAATATAAATTAACCACTACAGACCTGGTTTATTCTCAGCATTCCAAAATTAAGTTTCTCAGTGAGAGATTCACCTGACACCTATTCAAGGCAACTTCATAATTATTGATCTTCTAGTTCAGTGATGGGCAAACTATGGCCCGTGGGCAAGACATGGACCCCTGAAATGTTCTATCCAGCCACATGATATTATTCCTAACCTGATGAATACAATGAGTAGGATACAATACAATGAAACTTTGAAAGAGTTGACTTAGAAACAGACTGACAGATGAGCATTTCCTTTCCTTTGGCCCCCTCTTTAAAAAGTTTGCCCAACACTGTTCTAGTTTAATCCAACAAATCGCAGTCAGAAATAGAACTCAAAGTTTATTACCATTGAAGTCATTATTCAATATAATTACTAAATGAAGTAAAACAATCACTCCCTCATTAGTCAGCGATAGCAGGTGGGAACAAGTGAGCTGCTTATTCCTGCTAGCTGAATCACTACTTTCAGCTGCAGGGTCAAAAAGCAGTCTCCAAATAAACTCATCCTTACCATTCATATAGGTGGTTTCACCATTACCTCCTATTGCTTCACATCTCTATCACTAGGATTTCTTGGGGTTATATAAGGATCATTTACAGTTTCCCCAGGGTCCTTACAAGAGAGAGAATGACTCATTTTCTCTCTCAAGATTTTATAATTACTATATATTTGAAGTTGCTCATTTTAGTATTGATTAATAAGATAGAATTTAATATTTAGACAGTGAGAGTAGTAAGTACAGGTTCAACTCAGTGAACAAGAAGCATCTTCATGAGAAACAGTAGATGGGGGTACTATTATTTAGAAATCATAGTGTTAAGGTTAAGAAAATCTTGTCCTATTCTTAAATCCTGTCTCCTCTCCCTGCCTCTCCTCATAGATATAAATAAATTAGTTGTATTAGACTGCCTCAGGCCTTCAATCTTCCATCTGCAATAAATTAACCCTTGACAGATACAGTGATTCTTACAGCTGGCTTCCTGCCTTTCCATCAATTGAATAGTTAACCATGGCAGTATTAGTTTATGAATACAGCTGGGCAATCAAAGCTATCAATACTCAATACCAATGCAGTCAAATCAATTATATTAATAACAGCCATAAGAAATGACAAATAAGATGATTATCCTCCCCCCCAAAAAAAAACTGGAAAGACTTACATGAAGTGATATAAAGTGAAGCTAGTAGAATGAGGAAAACATTATACACAGTAACAGCAATCAAATGTGATGATCAGCCAAGAATGATTTAATTATTATCAGCAAAGGAAAAAAAAATCCAAGACAATTCCAAAAGACTCATAAGAAGAAGGTCTATCCTTTAGCTATAGAAGAAACTGATGATGTATGAATACAGATTGAAGCATATCATTCTTCACTTAATTTGTGGATTGCAAAATGTCAGAAAATGGTTGTTGAAAATTGTATCAGCATATAATCTTAAGAAAATTTTAAAGCAGATTAGAAGCTAATTAAGCTAACCCTAAATATTGAGTTGACTAAGATATAATAGAAATTTTTAAAAATCTCTTTAGATTGACAGTAATGAGACAAATTACCAAAATTTTGGGGATGCAGCCAAAGCGGTATTTAGGAAGGAGTATTTCTAAATTCCTACATAATTTAAAGGGAGAAAGAACAGACAAAGGAATTTTCTATACAACTAAAAAAATCCTAGAAAAAGAAGAAATAAAAAATTCACCACAAATCACCAAATTAGAAATGGTGAAAATCAAAGAAGAGATTATTAAAAAATAAAAGTTAAAATTTAACTAATAAGTAAAACCTAAAGGTTATAAATATAAAGGTTATATTAAATTTCATGAATCACTGGCACATTTGATTTAAAAAATAATAAAAAAGGGAATCACATCCCCAGTATCAAAAATCAAATAGATGAATGAACCAAAATGAATATGAAATTAAATCAATCACTGGAAGCTATTTTGCACAACTATCTGCAAATAAAAACTGATAATCAAAATGAAATTAATAAATATTTGCTTAAGTAAAAAGTCCTTGAGTTAACAGTATTTTAAAATACTATTACAAAAAAAAAGAATTTAAACAAGTTATAAATGAGTTCCCTAAGAACAGATTCCCTAATTTGATTTACACATGGATTCTAATAAATATTTAAAGAAAAAATGTAACCAATATTGAGTAAACTATTTGAAAAAAGTCTTACCCAAAATTTTTCTATGAAATAAATATTGTTTTGATACCTAAATCAGGGAAAGCAAAAATAGTGAATGAAACTACAGACTGTATTCCTTAGTGGATATTGATCTAAATGTTATAAATACTTTAGCCAGATCAATACAGAAATATATGATGAAGATCACATGACATAAGTGGATTGAATTTATACCAGGAATGCAAGATTAGTTTGGTATTAGTAAAAATAACTGCATAATTGACCATATTAATAAGAAAAATTACAAAACTTAGATGATGACATCAATATAGTAATAGAAAGCTTTTCACAAAAAAAAACATACATTCCTTTTTGTAAAGTAGTAATTTTTTTCTTAAATTGATGAATATCTATTTAAAAACAAAAGAAAGCATGATCTCTATTGTTATAGGGGACTTGGAAAGGATGTAAATGGAGACTAGGAAGGATATAATAGGATGATGCAGGATATAATATGAGGCTGAAGCTAGGGATAATAACAGGTAGGATTAGGGAATAAGACAAGGCAAGGGACCCAAGGCTGGAGGTAATCAAGTGAATAGACTAGGTAGTAGGGAAGTTAAGGGAATATAATGGATGAGGAAGGTTCAATGATGAAAGATGGTACTTGAGGTGGTAGGAAAATAAGGGAACATCTGAGTTCAGGGAGTATTACACTGAGGTAACAAGGATTGCCAGGGAGAGGATGAACTAATCTAAACAGGCAAACAGTAGCAGGGAATACACACTAGTACTTAGGCTAAAGACAAACACTGAAGGGAAATAGACTGATTGAAATTAACTACAGGCTTTAGTTAGTATCACAGGAAGGGACTTGTTTCGAAGTTTCACTTCCTTCAAGATGGATACCCAGCTTCCTTCCAACCCAGAGTATGTTTATTCTATTCCTCTTCTTCCCTTTTTTACTAATTAACTAATGAAGTAACCAAAAGGTCTGTTTTAAACACAAAGGGGTTTATTATCTTCTCAGGATAGATTGTCAGGGTAAAAGGATCAAGGAAGCCCTAACAGCAGCTTAGAGAAACCTCAGGTCGGGGAAGGGATGCAGGAATGGGAGTCTGAGATAGGCTCTGCCTTTACTCAGCTCTCAAGGTGATTTTGAAATCAAAAGGGATTAGGATGATGGATATAATACCTCCCTAGATAAATTACTGCAAGGGTAAGGCTAAACTCTCACAGATTTGAACTAACTCTGATTCAATCTTCTTATTCATTCCTCTCAGACATTTAGGTAAGGGAAATGAAGGTAGGAAATGAGGTAGGGTATGGAGATTAAAAGGTTTTATCTAAATTAACAAATCTCAAAAAACTGCAAAACTAGGCTAAGGTTTCAATCCCCAGAAGGAGCTCCACTGGATCCTCGTTCCCTCCACAAGTTCCCAGGTCCAACTGAAACTCTTCCAAGATTCTAAAACCTCTTAACTGACATAAGCACTCAGCAAAAGCCTGCAAACTGTTAAGCCCTCCTCTCTGTATCACACTATTTGAAATCAACTAGAATTCTTCACAATAAGATCAAAGGTGAAACAAGAGAGTCTACTATCATCATAATTATTCATTATGTCAACTGAAATAGCAGCCATCATAATAAGAAGAAAAATATAGGTCATGAGGAGATAAAACCATCATCTGTTTTTCCAGATAATATAATGGCATAATTGTAGAACCCTATAAATCAATTTTAACAATGAGTTAAAACAAATAACTATTTCAGCCAAATTGTAGAATATAAAATAAACCCAGCCCAACAAAATTCACGAGAAAAAGGGGAAAAGGGGAAATTCAATTTAAAATAATTTCAAAGAGTATAAAATATTTGGGAATCTATTGATAAAACACACTCAGGAACTACCTGAATAAAATTATAAAACACTTTTTGCATAAATAAAAGCATACCTAAATGATTAGAAAATATTAATTGCCTATAGGTATGCTTAAAATGACACCACTACCTAAATTATTTTATATATTCTCTGCCATACCAAAATAACTTCAAAAGAATTACTTAATAGGGATACATAAATAGTAACATAATTTATCTGGATTAACAACAAAAGTTTAAAAAAGTGAAGATAATTAATGAACAAAATATGTGATAAACACAAAGTCCCTAGATATTGGAGTGAAAACATTATTTGCCAAAACTGACGGGAAAGGGGCAGCTAGGTAGCTCAGTGGAGTAAGAGTCAGGCCTAGAGACAGGAGGTCCTAGGTTCAAACCCGGCCTCAGCCACTTCCCAGCTGTGTGACCCTGGGCAAGTCACTTGATCCCCATTGCCCACCCTTACCAATCTTCCACCTATGAGACAATACACCAAAGTACAAGGGTTAAAAAAAACTGATGGGAAAACTAGAAACTTGTCTGACAGAAAATAATCAGAGACCAACAATTGACACAATCTACAAACCTAATCTTAAAATGGGTACATGATTTAGAAATGGAGAATGATCTCAAAAGCAAATTACAATAGTGTAGAAGAAATTACCCATCTGACATAGGAATCAGGGCACACATTTGTGACTGAATAAAAGAAATAGGTGAAATATAGAATTTTGATTTTGTAAAATTAAAATATTTTTGTACAAACAAAATCAATATAAAATAGCAGGAAACTGAAAAAAACCTAAATATTTTTTTCTGGTAAAGGACTCACATGTGCAAAAATGCTTAAACAGGTTAGAAAATAATCTGAAACTGAGGGGATACTTGAATAATTAAGATTTATGAGTATGGTAGAATATTGTTGTGCTCTAAAAAATGATGAATGGAATGGTTTCAGAAAAAAATAAAATCTTGGAAAATGTATATGACCTGATGCAAAGGGTAAAGATAAGAAGCATGGGAACAAGTTACAGGCAACAATATTGTAAACAAAATTAACTCTAAAAGATGTAGCTACACTGATTATTAAAATATCTGTCACAACTCCAAAGAATGCCAAATATAAAGCACTATCCACCTTCTGAGAGAAAATTGATGGATTCAGAGTTTGGACTGAAGTATATTTTCCCTTTTATTTTTCTTTCTTTAAAAATGTTAAATATGGATATGTATTTTACAATGATATATATGTACATATACATGTGTGTATATGTATACATGCATGTATATGTAGTGGAAATCATATGTCTTCTTAGTGAATAAGGGAGGGATTCTTGGGAGGGAAAGACTTAGGAACTAAACATAAATATAAAAAAAAAGTGTAGTTCCCTAGTTTTGTTTGAAAATCAAAACCAAAGTGGAAAATAAAGGTAATTATCTTGATGATTCTCCTACAAAGAAAATATATATAGTTCAAAAGCTGAGGTATTTTAAACAATAAGTTTTAGAACTTTAATTATCCTAGTGATTTACTCAGTTTTTTATTCATTTTATGTGGAAATTAAATTTGAATCTAAATAATAACAAAGATTCTACTAATAAAATATATTAGTGTATTATTTCCATTTTTCCACATATCTCTTTGAAAATCTTCATGTAGAAGTGACAGGCCAGGAATTATTGGGTAATAGAGTTAGAAATGAACATAATAAGAAAATAAATTCTAACCCTACCATTGTGGAATTGTGGGAACTGAGGCACATAGGTAAAATAATTTTTGTGAAATTCAAAATTGATTTCTAATTATATTTTGTTGAGAATGTTAACCCTTGACATATTACCCTTTTGGCCAAAGGTTTTTACTGTTAACCTGTGTCAAGATTTAATCAAGTTAGATTTAATATTCCCCTTTTCCATAAGTTTTAGCCAGGTAACCTCAGGTCACTTGGGTCACAATTTGATCTAGTGATTCAAATAATTTCAGGTCACTTGTCTGATAATTCCTATTTTATATTATTTTATAAGTAATACATCTAAAGGCAATTAAGTGTTGCTGTGGATAGAATACTAAGACTAGAGTCAGGAAGACCTGAGTTCAAATCTTTGTCAGACACTTGATAGCTATGTAATTCTGGGCTTGTCACTGATTTTATTTTTGCCTCATTTTCCTTATCAACTTTATCCACTGGACTACCTAGATGCCTAGAGACATATCATCATAAAGAATTAAGCACTTATGCAAAGTGACTGAAACAGATGGCAAGAGAAGAAAGATTTAGTTCTCTTTCCAAATGGCTAAAAGATATATATATATATATATATATATATATATATATATATAAATGTGACAGACGGGGTAGTGATTAGGAAATAGACAAAGAAACCATAATGAGTCATTTTTTAGCTCAAGATCAGAGCAGTTATGGCTTAGGAATGAATTAGAAACAATACCTCTGATATCAAAGCAAAAACTGACAGTCTCAGGGTGGTATGTAACCCTGTTCTGACTCCAAAGAGACATCTCAATCTTTGAATATAGGCAAGTGAAAGTGGTAGAGGCTTTCATGTAGGGCAGTTGTTGGCAATGTATGGCTCTTGAGCCATATCTGGCTCTTTTGAGGGCCAGATAGGGCTCTTTCTGCAGGAACCATGAAGTCAATTTTTTTTCAGGCACTGTTACAGGAGCGCACACTGTTACAGTAGCACACACTGTGAGCACTGTAAGGATCTCACAAAATTACATCTTAAAAAATGTGGGGTTTATGTTTCTTGCCACCAGAAAGGTTACCGACCCCTGATCTAGGGCATTGATGGCAAAACTTTCATAGACTCTGTGCCTTGCTCCGTTTTCCCTAGACCATATACGACACCCAACAGAGCGCCAGGTACACTCCCCCCACCTTACCCCTCACAGATTTGATAGACTTCTGGATAAAAGTGAAAAGGAAGTGAATAGGAATAGAAAGGAATATGCCTTTTTCCCCTCAGGCATACATGGTACTTTGACAAAATAGTGATTATATATAAAACATAAAAGCCTCACAACCAAATGCAGAAAAGTAGAAAGTTTAAATGCATCCTTTCTGGACCATAATACTATCCAAATTACACTAAATAAATGACTTAAGAAAGGAAGACCAAAAATTAATTGGAAAATAATAACCTTCTTTTAAATAAAGAGCTAGTCAAAGAACAAATCATAGAAATAGTCAAAACTTGCACTAAGGCAAATGACAACAGAGAGACAACATACAAAAAAAAATAATAAAGATGCAGCCAAAGCATTACATAGGAGATAATTTATATTTCTAAACACTTATGCCAATAAATCAATAAACAAATTAGGGGAACACAAAATAATTTACATGTCAGACTTGTGGATAAGGGAGGAAATTAGGTCAAAACAAGATATAGAGAACATTAAGACATGTAAAATATATAACTTTGATTATTTTAAATTGTAAAATTTTCTGCCCCCCAAAATAAGCAATGTAACTAAAATTAAAAAGCAAACAAAATCTAGGAAACAAATATTTCCAGCAACTGTCTCTGGAAAAGACTTATTTTCCCAGATATATAGGGAACTGAATCAAATCTATAACAATGTAAAGCATTTCCCAGTTGGCAAATGGTCAAATGCTATTAACAGACAATCTTTATATGAAGAAATTAACACTCTTTGGTCATATGTAAAAATTCTCCAAAATGACTATTTACTGGAAAAATGCATATTAAAAGAATTATGAATTATACCTCCTATCGATCAGACTGGCAAGTATGACAAAAAAGGGAAGAGAATAAATGCTGGTTGGAATGTGAAAAAAACTGGGACACTGATACAGTCCTGGTATGACTAGGAACTGATACAACCATTCTGGAGGGCAATATGGAACCATACCTAAAGAACCATAAAATTGTGCATACTCTTTGACTCAACAATACCACTGCTATCTCCATATTAAAAAGAGATTAAAGATAGGGGAAAGGAACTTAGTTGTATAAAAATATGTATTGCAGCTCTTTGTGTGGTGTCAAAGAACTAGAAATTGAAGAGATGTCCATCAATTAGGATATAGCTAAACAAGTTGTGGCATATGCTTGTAATAGAATAACATTGTGCCACAAGAAATGACAAACGAGATGACTACAAAAACCAAAAAATTGGAAAGACATAGGAAGTGATGCAAAGTAAAGTAAGTAGAACAAGGAGAATATTGTGCCCAGAAATAACAATAATGTATGATGATCAGCTGTGAGTGACTTTGTTTTTATCAACAATGCAAGAACCCAGGACAACTACAATGCACTCATGACAAAAATGGACATCTATCACCAAAGAAGAAACAAAGTTTGAATGCAAATTGAAACATAACTTAAGATTTAAATTTAAGTCCAATATTTCAAGTATTATTTTTATAAAGTCTATTATCTGACAAAACAGAACCAGAAGACTAAGTTTTTTCTACCTGTTCAAAAATGCCTGCTCCACCAAAGTTGTGATATGAAGGAAAGAGTGAGACACAGAACTCCACACAGAATTTATATCCTGTCTCTGCATCAGCACGTAACAACAGGAAGTGAATGGAGCGCTGGGAATTGTAGTTTTGCTATTATATTGGTGTGTGTGTGTGTGTGTGTGTGTGTGTGTGTGTGTGTGTGTGTGTATATATCACGAGGTGACCAACCCTTTTGGAATGGGAATTTAATAGCTCTAAAAGCATGTTTTTCATATGTCTCATCCTTTTTAACGTGGAGGGGAGTAGTAGTGCTATAGCACTTCCCTTCACCTACTAAATGGACCTTACTTCTTGTTACAATTACACAAAGGTACTTTTATAATGGTATCTTCTCCAGGCCAATCATGGGGGAAAAGTGCAAATAAAGATAGTTCAACAGAATATATAGTTAATAGCCAAAACACAGTATCTTAAAATGATTCAGTATAACAGAACTTAACAAACAAAATAAAATCTTAGAACAAGCAGTCAGCAAATACAATATTTGTGGCAGGATATAGGCCCTGAATTCAAGAGTTATTTTTTCCAATTCCAATACAGAGGCTTTCATAAAAAAATGGAGTCTGAAAAGGCTTAAAATCCACTTCCAGACCCCTACCCAGAATCATCATCCATCTAGGTTCATTTTGTTCACATCTCTGGGATCTCCCATAGTGAGGGAGAATACTGCACTGAACATAATGTGGAGAATATTGGATGTATTGTAGAGTCTGAGTAGGCCAAAATGGCAAAGGGGTGTAGGAAGATTAATTTCTTCCCTGAATCTCAGGATTATTAAAGCTAATTGCAAGGACTAGTACACCCAGGAATGGTAGGAAGAAAAGTTATCCTAAAATTAGAAGCTGTTTGAGATAGGTAATGTACCACTCTTTCATAGAGTGGGCCATGCTTGCAATTCTACTTCCTATTTGAAAGAGTAACCTTACTTCCCCTCTTTCCTAGGAATAAAACTCCAGGGAGCAGCCTGCTTCCCCTGCCATGTAGGCAGAGAGTTAGGAGGATAGAAGATCTCCTCAGGTAAAAGCCCTTTAGAAGGCTAATTATTGCCTAAGGGAATGACACCCTTACTTCCAAGACAAGCAGCAAGCAAGCACTCAGGTATTGGCAATGTAAGGGGAAAAAAGATTTATACTTTTCTAGCCCCTGGAGAGAAGGCAGGAGAAATATGGTTTCTTTTCAAACTAATCTACTGAGAGAGAATTAAGGGTTCTGAACTCCACTTCTGGTTGCCATAATGTAAGATTTAAATTAATGTCCAATACTTCAATTATTATTTTTTAAAGTTTATTATATGAAAAAATAGAACCTTGTGACTAAGTTTTTTCTACCTGCTCAAAAATCCCCACTCCACAAAAGCCATGACAGGAAGGAAAGAGCAAGATATGGAAGTCCACCAAATTTATTTCCTGTACACATCAGCACGTAAGGATAGGAAGTGAGTAGAATTCTGGGAATTGTGGTTTTGCTGGGGATCATGGTTTTTAGGCTACCAGATTCTAATTACACATATCCATCTTTTCTTTATTGCTGCCATGAAGTTTTCTCATGTGTAAGAAAGATAGGTCTTCTTTCACACCATGATTAATAAGGAAATGTGTTTTATAAGATAATATGTGTATTATATACACACAAAATCTATCAATCTATATCATATTACACACCTTCTTATGAGAAGTAGGAAGACAAAAGACTGTAAAATATTTTAAAAATACTAAGAAATTGTCTTGACATAATCTTGAAAAAGAAATTAAAATTTAATACTAAAAAAAAGATTAAAGGACAGATAATTAGTTGTGACTTCTAACCACTATTCTTACTCTAGGTTCTAAATTAAACTTTCAATCAAAACTACTATCTCCAAAGTTACCAACAATCTCTTATTTGCTCAATCTAATGATCTTTTCTCAATCCTCATTCATTTACCATTTCTATACCTTTTGATGCTCTAGTTAATCTCTTTTCCTTAAGATATTTTTATACTGTTCTTTCCAACCAATCTTATTTTTTCTTCCTATGTCTTACAGGTTTTTAATCACTTTTTCTAGATCTTCATCAAGATCAGGTCTGCTAAATGAGAGTGTCCCATATGTCTCTGTTCTGTGGCCACTTCTCTTCTTTCTTTAAACTGTTTCATTTCACGATAACATGAGAGCCTGTGGATTCACTTATCATTACTCCGCTAAATACTGTTCCATCTAATTGTCCAGACCTCAGCTCTCTGCTGACCTTCAGTCTAGTATCTCTGTCTACTTGAATACTGACCTAGATGTCCTATAGATATTTTAAACTAGAGTCTAAAATTGAACCCATAATACTTTCCCTAAAACTTTTCCCATTTCCAAAATTCCCTTTTACTTTTATTTTTTTTAAACACATATTTTCTGCCAGTTCATTTGTCTTTCCCAGGCTCACATTTCTAGGAAGTGTCTCTGACTAAGTTTGAACCCAGGTTCTCTCAACTCTAGTCTTGGCCTTCTTCCACTAAACTACTTGGGTGACCACCCTCCTCCATTACTCTATCATCTTTCCATCATCTATGCTCACAAACTAGATATTATCCTTATTATTAATTATTAATTACAATCATTTTATTAGTATATTCAATTATTTAATATATAATAATTATTTATATAATAATATTTAATTGATATAATTAATTATATTATTAATTATAATATAGATATTATCTTTAACCACTCTAAATATAAGTGTTCTAAAGGTATGTCAATGTTAATATCGTAATCTCTCTCAAATATGTCCACTGTTTTTGTCTGACACTGCTATTACTCTGGTGTAGACCTCATCACCTCACACTTGGACTTAAATTAAGTTTCCTATCTGGTCTCCCTGCCAAAAATCTCCCCTTAACAAAGTCTGTCCTTTTCTCAGTTGTCAAAGTGATCTTTCTAGAACTCAAATATGGCCTAATAATTGAAATATATTAAAAAAATTCTGCAGACAAAGGCTAGAAAACTGGCTATCCCTCAGAAATCATACGAAGAGACTTTCTTTTTTCTTTTTTTCTTACCCTCACTTTTTTTTAAAGGACAGGATGAATAAAATGGACTCTGTGGTTGCTTCTAGCTGAAATGATGCATTTCTAGGGTTTTTAATGGTCTTATGTCAAAAACAAAAGATGTATATTGTAATGCAAGGTGGCTAAGAGAAACATTGGCTTCTGTAATTTCTAACGGTCACAAAAAGTCAGTTAAACATCTTAGAATCTTCAGAAAGTCAGTTAGAACTTAAAGCTATAAATAGAGGTGAAGTTCCAACTGACAGCAGTTTTTGCCTTCTGGCTTTTGCTGTAGCTGGAGGCTTTTGCTTTGGCTTAACCTGTTGGCTTTGGCCTAATTGCTTTGGCCTTGGACTGTGCTTATTTTGTCTTGGGGAAATTTGGACCTATCTCATTTCTCTGGAGCTCTCCCTGATCTCCCATCTCCATCCCTCCCCTCCCCTGAATTTCCTTTGGGTCCTGGCGGAAGGAAGGGCTTGGTGATTAGACATTGTGGGTTTAGTTTCTATAGGCTAGTAGAGTATCCTCAAATAAGTTACCCCTAGTTTTAATGTTTTGCTAAAGATTTTACTTAAAAGGCAGTCAAATCTTCCTGACTGGGAGAGCCAGACTCTCTCAGTATAAACCTCTCCATGACCCATCCCCCACCATCACCCCTCTCCCTAGCAGCAATTAGAAAATCCTGAACCCCTCTCCCCTTCTCACTGACCCTGGTATTAATAAACCCCCTTGTTACCTATTCAAACCCTTTGGTGAATCATTGTGTTGAAAATTAAGACAAGGGCTCAAGGGGAAAGAAATGCTTTTTCTTTATTTCTTGAGAGAATTGGGGCATCCATCTTGGCAGGAAGTACCTCCTCAAGGCTTCCTCCGGCCATCAGTTTGACTGGCAGGGAGGGGCCCTCTCGACTCCTCCCTCAAGAGACTGGAGAAATTAATGAGAGAAACACTCCAGTCAAACCTAAACATTCTTATTGGCCCTGGTTTCCTCCCTGTATCCTCTGTCTCAAGCCTCTGAGAATAAACCTGTTTGAGCTGCCCTCTCCTACATACCCCATTTCCCTTATCTCCTATATACCTTCCCATACCTTCATTCCTTCTCCGATTCACCTTATAATCACCTATACCCCCATTATCCTTCCTTTACCAAAATTGCTTTCTTTGACCTTACTCAGATTACCTTATTTATTTTTTGATAACAATATCTAAATAATAACAGATGTTGAATATATTGATAGGACTCAAAAATATCATCTTGTAGAAACTACAAATATAGTCATCATGGAGAAGAATTCAAATCATTGATTAGTTTTTTTAGCAACCATCCTTTTTCATGATTGCTATTATGCCTTTCCTGCCACATTGTAATAAGAAGGGAATTAGTAGAGTGAGAAGAGGCAAAGGAACAAGATCTGAGTTCACTTGTTGAAAGAAGAATATATTTCTCTTCAGTGACAAAATTAGCGAGTAGCAAAGAGAGTATATTCAAAAGATTATCAGTTCAGAATCAGAAAAATTTTAGTCAAATCTCAGTTCTACCATGTCTATGCTTTGGTATGACCTCCAACAGGTCCCTTCACTTTCTAAGCTTTAGTTTTCTCGATGTTAAATTAGAGATAGGACACCAGGCACCTCATGAGGCTATTTTAAAAGGAGTGCTTGGTAAAGAAATGTGTTGTTGAATTTCACACAATTTTTAGCAAGTTTGATTTTTTTCTGTGTGCTTTCTCTCACAGTCTTGAAAGTCTTGCTTTTTTAAAACTTTAATAAACGATAACTTCTTTTGGATTCCATAACACCCATGGAGATTAAATTTATTGTCTGTATTCATATGAACTGAGTTTACATAAAAAAGATCCTATTTTCCATGTATTTGCTTTCCTTCTTCATTTCCTGGACATGTGAATTGGAAATTTGCAAGGTTCTAATTAAATAAATGTAAAATGGATTTGTTTTGAACATATAAATAACATTGGCCTTTTAAGATTATTAACATCTAAATAAGAAATGGAAACCAAAGCAATTCTGAGTTATCACCTCATACTCATCAGACTGCCAAAAATGACAAAAGGACAAAGTGACAAATGTTGGGAGGGATATGAAAAAACAGAGACACTAAATCACTGTTGGTGGAGTTACGAACTGATCCAACAATCGTGGAGATTATCTCCAGAGTGTTACAAAACTATGTGTACCCTCAGATCCAGCAATACCACTGCTAAGTCTGTTTCCCAATGAGATCAGGGAAAGAGGAAAAGAACCCACATGTTCTAAAATTTTTATAGTAAACTCACTTTGAAGAGACAAATAGTAGAAACGGAAATGACTGAACAAGGTGTGGTATATAATTGTGATACAATACGACTCTGCCATAAGAAATGATAAAGAACCTGATGTTTAAGAAACCTTGGAAAGAACTACATGAGATAATGAAGAGTAAAGTAAGTAGAACCAGAAGAACATTGTACATAGCCACAGAATTCGTTCTGAAAGAATAAACTATGAATATTAACTCCTGAAGGTGAATGGAAAGGTAGAATACGAAAGACTATTTTATATACATATTGGTCTCCTTGATGAGGAAGACATTTGTAATGAGCGGAGAATGGGGAGAAGCTGGGACATTTGTGGATGGGATTCATCCTGTAGATATAAAGAAAAGTAAGCTAAACTTATAGGAGATTTGTGATTTCATTTCTGTATTTTATTTTATTTTTTACTATGAGTGTAAATGTTTGTTTCATTTGGTGGTCTAAAATTTGGAAAGAAAGTACATTAAAAAAAGAAAAGAAAAAAAGAAAAAAAAACACTTCCAGTGGGGAGGGGACACATTTAACTAGTGGGAAATATTAGTTTTTACTGAATGTGCCTTACAGTGTTACATATTCAGTAAGGCCTCAAATAATTCTATCCCTTTCTACACCCCTAGAAAACCACTAATTATCACTAACCTTCTCCTTATATTCTGACCCACACTGATTAAATGGATATTGAGAAGGTTTTCAGTTCTTTCTGCCTAATGGACCTTCTCTGAGAAGGAAAATAACTTGAACTATACATACATACATACATACATACATAAATACATACATATATAATACACAAACATATATATATATACATATATTTAAACTATATATAATACATGTATAAAATATTTCATAATTATTACTCCCATTAACCCTGAAAGGCACATGTTAGAATTGTCTCTATTTTATAGATACAAAACTGAGGAAAACAGAAAATAAATGACTTGCTCAGGGTAACACATAGTAAATGTCCAAGGTCAGATTTGAACTTTGTTTTTCCTGACTGAATGCTCAGCACTCTATTCATTGTACCACCTACATAAAGTCCTTTTCAATTCTAAATATGTCATCATTTATATTCTATTCTAGTTTATGCAGGTGGAAAGTTATGGAGAATTTAAAAACTTTCCTGCATGAAGCCTAGGGACATTGAAATTAAAGGTCTGGAGTTTCCTCTGAGATAGAAATGAATCCTACTTGTGCTTTTGCAGCCCCCGTGGGATATTTAGTATTTTCAGGTTCTTCATCAAAGGCAGGGGAAATCAAGGAACTTCAGCCCTTTGAATAAATGTAGGAAGAAAAGCTTGGTCAGGAGAGACTCCAGGGACAAGCACTAAAAGACAGATCAGGGAAAAGATGAGGACTATGACTATTATCATATACATTTCACTGAAAACTAGTCACATTTTAAGACTTTTTTTGACCTTGTAACCTTTCCCTCTGGTCATTTAAACCCTTGTTTTCCAGGAGTTACTTAGTATAAAATCCTCATGACACCTGAAGCTGGGTTGTGTGCTTATTTTAGAGGCAGAGTGTGAGAAGCCAATAAGAGAATAGATAAAAATCTGAGAACCCTCTTTTGATACCTCTTATTATCCATACCTTTTGTTATTGGAAAAACATTATAGACTTTTTGAAAAGCTTTGAGTCCTTAGCAGACCAGCATCTACTGAGTTAATGATTCCTCTCCTTGATAATTAAGAAGCCTGAACCCTAACAAACATTATTTAGATAAGACTGCATACTTAGATAAGAATGGAGCCTTTAGTCTGAACTTTATTTGATCAGGTGTCTATAATCCAGGAGGACAGGACTCAATTAGTGAGCATCTCCATAAAATATTTCTGCTCCCAGAATTATCCCCTACTAATTGATGGTTGGAATTTGGCCATTGTCTTGGTACTTATACCTTTACTCTTTAGAATTTAATGGGTTATGTATGATCTGTTACCCCTTTACAGCTGTGACTCTTTCTTTGTGTTCTTTGTTTGAAATCAGTATATAATAAACTCCAAAGCCCACAGAGTTCAGAACAGCATGGGCTAACCACTAGTCTAGTTGTTCTCATTTTATTTCTCCTGCCTTAACAATCCTATGCCACCAATGCCACTCAGGACCCCAAAACCATATAGAGGCTGGCCCCCTATAACAGAGTGTGATGGGAATAAAAGAGTTGAAAATCCAGGCCCCTTTCTGAAGCTAAGAACATTAGTAATACTGAAGACTGGAAGGGATACAAGGGACAGAGAGGAAAAAATTTTGGACTTAGGTTCAGAAAGTGGGCCTCTAGGAGCCAATCTGGCATTAAAGAATTTCTTCATACATTTCACACCATCAAGAAGAACCATTTTTAGAGGTAACAATTGGATGATATGTCATACAGGCAGACAAAATTCTTAGGAGAGGACTTTACCCGATTTTCAGACAGAAAAAAAAAATCACAGACTAGAAAGAAGTAGGAATTTAAAGCAAAATCTGAGAAAGTAGTTAAAGTACACCCTTCCCCCTGAAGGAGATAAAGAATAAGAAAGGCAAGAATACAGTGATATTTGGGACAAGCCAATTGGAAATAATGCTTCAGGATAATCTACTTTTCTTAGGCTACCATGCTATTTCCTAATTCATAGATGAACTATTTAGCTTGCATATAGCTAGTTCTTACATAATTGTTTGCACAATGTCTCCTCCATTAGATTGTGACCCACTAGAGGACAAAAAATGACTTTTTCTCTTAGCACACTGCCTGGCCCTTAATAAATGCTTTATAGATGTTTATTTATTGACTACTGATTTTGAATGTAATATGATAGTCTTCTCATTTCCCTTTTGGAGTTTTATGGTCCAAATTTCCTCTTAAATCATTTTCATGACTTTACTATTAGTAAAACCACATTTTTAGACATGGTTGATGTGGAAATTTGTTTTACTTGACTATGAACATTTGTTGAGTAAGAGTTTTGTCATTTGTGGAACTGAGGAAAGAGAATGTGTGTTTACTTATTTTTAAATAAAATGTAATTTGACAGAGTAAAATGCAAATATTGGGAGTGAGATATCACAACAAACTAATTGGATGTGGGGTCAGGAGGGACTTAGATATGAATCATGTTTTATTATTTTTTTATTTTTTAAAACACTTACCTTCTATCTTGGAGTTAATACTGTGTATTGGCTCCAAGGAAGAAGAGTGGTAAGGGCTAGGCAATGGGGATCATGTGACTTGCCCAGGGTCACACACCTGGGAAGTATCTGAGGCCAGTTTTGAATCTGGGAACTCCCATCTCTAGGCCTGGCTCTCAATCCACTGAGCTACCCAGCTGACCCCTGAATCGTATTTTAATCAGTAGTTAAATGGATGATGACAAATCATTTGTATTTTCTGAGCTTTGATGTTCCATGTCTGAAAAATAGGGGGAAAACATTTGTAGCACTTCCCTCAAAGGATTATTGGGAGGATGAAATGAGACAATGAAGGCTATCTAGGTAATGCTTAGAAGACATTAGCTGTTATTAAGATTATTTTCTAACCCTTTTCTATAAAGGCAGTCTGTTGATTCTTTATTCCCCAGAAAACTACGCTGAATCCATTACTATTTTTTCCATTACTTTTTAGAACTCACTTAGTTGGAAGTCACATTAATGAAGTGTGATAGGCAAAGATTTTCCTGTTAGGTAGATTAGGCTACTCCTTTCCCTCAGTCCTTGATTGGCCCACCAGGTCTTTGACTTAATGTATCTAGTTATGCCTGGCACGTAGTAGGCATTAATAAATGCTTATTGATTGATGATCACAAATAATATTTATGTGGCTTCTATTAATCTAGTGGGATTTAAAAAAGTGAGAGGACCTTTATTTTTTTAAATCTTTGTGGTGAAGAGGAAGCAATTTCAGTTTAGCCTGAGGCACAGATGGACAACCTTCTACCCCCAGACCAAGTGCCTATGCCCTCCCCCATCACATTCTTTGCCCTTCCCCCCACTGAGTGCTGGGTTCATATCACTTTCCCTCTTTACTCCTCTCAGGAGAGAGAGTAAGCACTCCCACTGGACTGCTGGGCAGGGTGCAGGTAATGCACTCAGGCTTGGGGAGAGGGAGAGGTAGGGGGTGCAAGCATTCTATTCTTCTTTAATTTCCCCCTAACAAAACTGTTTATATTCCTCTATGAAAAGATTATATTTGTAACCTTAGGAGCATACATAATTTAATTTATTAATATATATTACATATATGTATTATATTATTAATATAACATATACATATATTATATTTGTAACCTTAGGAACATACATAAACAGAGGATGTGGCAGTAAAGTGATTAGCACAATATGAAATAAAAAATTCAAGGGGTGAAAACAAGAATTGCATTCAGAGAAAATGGCAGGTACAGGTAGAATGGAGTAAATTATCTCACCTAAAGAGCTGTGAAAAAATAGTACAGTTGAGGGGAGGATAAGGGTGGTGAAGGGCAATGCTTAACTTTACTCTCATCAAATTTTAGTCATAGAGGAAATAACCACTCTCACTTCAGTATAGAAGCCAATGTCATCCTTTAGAGAAGTAAAAATAGAGTAAAACAAGGGGAAGGGATGACAGAAAGGAGGAGGAAGTGTAGAGAGTGATTGAAAGAAAAACACTTGTGAGGAGGGACAAAGGGAAAGCAGAAAGTGCAGGATCAAAAAGGGAAAATAAGATGGAAATGAATGCATAGATAATAATAACTGTTAATGTGAATGGGAAGAACTAATCCAAAAAACAAAAGTGAATAAAAAATGGAATTTTATGATATACTGCTTATAAGAATCTCATTTGAGGCAGGGAGAAATACACAATAACAGTAAGGGGCTAGAGCAGAAATTATTATGCTACAGTGGAAGTAAAAATATCAGAAATAACAAACCTTTTTCCTACCTCAAATGGGGGACCCTTTGTTTCCCCTATCAAAGTTGAACATTAGCTTAGCCTTGTCTCCTATTGGAGAGTAGGCTTTTTGCATTTTATTTTCTTTCTACACTTGCTTAGATTTACTCTGTGCAAAATCCTTCAAGGACTTCACAAATAATGTTTTGCATGTATTCCTGTCCTAGAAAGAGAGTTTATAGCTGATTCTTTGTCGTGATCATATTTTAAATCACTGTTTCTTCTGGTTGATTTTTATATATTTATTAAAGTGTGTGTGATGTAACTGAGTTTTCTTTGAATGCTAATGTTCCATCATCTTTTTACAATCCTCAGTAGAGTAAAAAAGCTCTAATTACTGATGTTATAGGACAGTTTCAAATCCTATCTCTGATATTTATTACTTTTATGAACTTGAACAAAACAATTAATGTTATTGGGCCTCTGTTTTCAAATATGAAAATAATACTAGACTAAATATTTTAGAACCCTACCTGTTTTATAGCTATGTTACTATATGATTTAAATAAACAACATTATGACCAAATCAGTAGCTGTGAGTAGGAATTTCCCTTTAAACTGGTTATATATTTATCCAAGAAAAATAATATAATTTCACTTTTAGTAAAAATCATGGAAATAAAAATTAGAACAGTGAAAATCTTGTTTAAATTTTGGTAATTTAAGATATATAACAATTCTCTAATTAAAAAAACAAACTTTTTTAAATGTTGCAGTTTATTCAGAAAGCAATATATTTTTTACTTTACATTAATGACTCGAGAAATGTAAAAATAGCAATAAATGAAAAGTTCCCAATAAGATTATTTAAGCACCATGTATACACATTTCATTATTAAATGCAGTATAGTGGTTGAGAAGGCTACTCTTTCTCACAAGCAGATAGTTTTCATGGACAGATTTGATCACTGACTCAGATTTTTCCTTATTTGTTTATTTCAGACTTTTTCAAAGTTTGGTGTAAGGACCTTTGACCTTTCAGGAATCCTGTGAAGTCAATTTCCTCTTTCCCAAAAATATTAAAATTTTAAAATTCTTGACACTAAATATTGATAATAAATAAATAATATTGATAACCATGAAAATCTCAACAATAACAATATAAGTAATAAAATATTGTAATCAATTGGTAATAACTATTGATAATAAATAAATAAAGTGGCTGAATTTTATCTAATATGAACTTCTTTAAGGAAAGCTCAATAACTTTTCCTGATATTAAGACATCTGAAAACTATTCTTATTAAATTGAAAGTATACTACAGTCACTCTTAACTTATAGCATATTTGTTGACCTTGATTTGAATGTTTGTCTTAGTTGAAGAAAATTGTACACTTATGAGTTGTACTAAAACATATCAAATTATTTAAGTTGTTGCTTCACATGTGTACCCCACAGGGCAGGGATGGGCAAACATTTTAAAGAGGGGGCCAAAGGAAAGGAAATGCTCATCTGTCAGTCTGTTTCTAAGGCAACTCTTTCGAAGTTTCATTGTATTGTATCCTACTCATTGTATTCATCAGATTAGGAATAATGTCATGTGGTTGAATAGAACATTTCAGCTCCAACCCCACCCTACCTCCGCATCTGGCCCTCAGGCTGTAGTTTGCCCATCACTGCTATAGTGGAGAATTCTTATGTAGTGGATAAATTGCTGAGTTTAAACTTTGAAATATTTGCTGTCAAATTCCATATCTGATGCTAGACATATGTCTAAGTTACAATTATGTTCCTTTTTTACAAGCTTAAGGAACTAGCTATCCATATTGAAGAATTCATAGATTCAATGTTTCTTGTATTTGAGAGAATGTGCTTTTTATTTTTCTAGCTTTTCAAAGTTTTACAGGGATAAAAATTGGACTTCCTTTAGAATTAGGTCATCTCAAAGAAATAACAGTATTAATTTTTTAGACTGAATATATAATCAATCACCTTTTACATCCTATTTTGATATATGGCAGTATGCATTTCCTCTTGATTAAGTGTCTTGTTGAAATTAGCAGTAACTTAAAGGTTCTTTAAAATCTTGTCACAGGTTAGGTATTTCAACAATAAAACCCTCTAGTTCTAAAGTTGTGACTACAAGGACAACTGGCATAACAAATGGTGTTCTGGCTTAACTCTTTGGCCTTCTTGACTAATATCTTTTACTTCAGGTAGCAAAATACATATTTTTTCCAATATTCCTAACTTAAATGTCTATAATTTTAAAATATGTTTAATATTTTATATCTTTATCCATAATATTTCTATGAATATACTATATATACAAATATGCATACATATATATTTCAGAATCATTAAACAATTATTCTGTACCTTCATGCACTTCAGAATTAATAGTCATTAGAAACTTAAATTGTTAATATTACTACACAAGCTTTTTTATTTCATGGGCCGTAAAACTCATGAAATATATATTAATAAGTTATGAAATAAAGACTCATAAATGTGCCTTAGAATGTGTAATTATATTTAAGATTGTGTGTTTGTGTACAATCCAGAATAATTTACATTGGGGTTTTCAGTTGGAATTTCTTGAAATCTGAAATATCTGTTTGATTTAAAGTAGATCAACTAAGTTGGCATACAAGTAAAACAATAAAGATGGTAATTAATGAAAAAGACCACATGCTTTTAAAATCATTTGACATAACTATGTTTTCTAAAAGCATATTTCTAACTGATGATCAGTTCCAGCAGCTCCTAAAACAGGTATAATTATAGTAAAATAAAAAAAAATCACTTCTACAAAAGGCCTAAATCTGATACTTGGATATTTTAGTACTTTTTTTTTATTCACTCCTCAAAATGCACTGAGAAATTGCATAGAGGATTTAAGTGCATCACTCAGTAAGTACTAAGTGTTATGTTGATAATAACATAATTTGGGGAAGCAGATAATTATGCCAGGGCCAGTAACCTCCAAGTCACAGATACTGACTGACAGGCTTCAGTGATAAGGGAGGGGGTTTGACACTCCTACTCTCAAACCCCTCCCCTCAAGCAGTTGATTTCAGTTGGGATAATGGAGACTAGCTGAGGTTCTTCTGGCAAGTTTCTGTTGAAACTGAACTCCAATGATGTTCTCCAATGATAGAGGAATAAGTAGAAGCTAGTTATCTAAATATTGAGGACTGAGATGGATCTGATCTTCTTAAACTGGCAGATGAGAGGATTCAAGCTAGGATTGTAACTAAGAGCAGTGAGTATCCCCAAATAATTCCCAGGCACAGATATCTAAGGTAAAACTTATATTAAGAAGGAAAGAGAAAAGCTAGAGGGGGTAATTAGGGTTTGGATAGGGAAAAGGGTAACCCTGATCTGTTAGGTTGAAGCTGCCCTTCCCCGCCACAGGAGGGGTGAAGGGTACTTGGCTAAACTGGCTCTCTTACTAATAGTGAATATTTCTAATCTCTAAATCACTAAATAATTGTTGTATTGATGTTGGTAAGGACTAACTCTACTAAACAGGCTAACTCCTGAGTAGAAACCATTATGGCTTAGCCACAATGGCCTTCTCAGGTGAACCCCCAAGTCAGGAGCAGTAAGCAGTGAGATCTGCCCACATTCACCCTCCAGAAGCAACTGCCTAACTCCTTCTCAACTGTCCCCTCACCCAAAGTTCTCCGGGGGGGGGTGGTCCCCTGGAATTCTGGGTGAGGCTGACCCTGTATTTTGCAGGGATTCCATGCTGCCATCCTTTACATAACACTAAGATGGCTACCTTTCTAGGCTAGATTTATTATTAGAGTACCCCAAAATGGGAAAAATTAATTCTATCTAATTTTCTTGTTACTACTGAATTGCAATCAGTTGGACAAAAACCAAAATATTATCAAAATCTAGTCCATATATATTTTCTTCATGACTCCAAGTTCATATTCCATTTTCTTTTTTATTCCTGCTTTAGACATATTTTAACAATTCTCTCTGACCTTTCAGTCATCTGGATATCTCCCTGAAGACTTATTGATTACAAGATCATCTTCTTTTAGCTCTCACTATAGGGCTCTCCATTAAATATCTGGCTTCACACATTTATCCTTTAAAAACTTCTTCTAAAATATAATTATACTGAGCTCATATCATAGCATTTCTTTATTTTTAATCTTCTTTCTTCAGGAATTCTGTCATACATTCTATGATTGTCCAATTCAATTTTAAATAAAATAGGGCATGTATGCATATGTATATATATATACATGTATACATATATGTGCACATACATATATATTTTAGCTTATGTGGCTTCTTCAATAGAGAATATTTTTCTTGGCTAAACAGAGGCTATTTTTTCTACAGGTACAATTCACAAACATCTTAATGTGAGCAGTACTGTTCCACCATATGCTTTGGGGCCAGCTGTTAGCCATGCTGTTTCATGTTTACCCTAAACCCCTGTATGCTTCTTAATTTCAACAAGACGCCATGTACAAGGATCAGATTTCACACACTCCACTGTGTCTGAAATAAAGAGCTCAGAATCATTCTGGGGTAATGATTAATCTGGGACTGGAACAACTGAAAAAACCCCAAGCACAATACAAGGACAGGACAATACTCTCTCCACCCCCAGAACAGAACTAAGCTTGAGTATATAGATAAAATTAAGGGAAGAAAAAGACTTTTTGAAATTGAGAAAAGGCCTGACAATAGAAAAAAATATTTAAGCAATAGAGAAAAGTAAAATGCAAGCTCAGAAGAGGTTATCAATACAACAATGAAACTGTGTAAAGCCTCAAAGGAAAATGTTAAATACATCTTGCTCAAAATTAACCCTTGGAAGAATTCCAAAAAAAGGATAAAAAAGTGATGCTAACTAGAAATAATTAAAAAATGATAAAAATAAGCAACATCTTAGAACAAAAACTTATTGAAGATAACAGTTCCCTACAAAAGTTATCTCAAACAGAAACTCTAGAAGAAAGGAAGTACAAAGCTCCAAAGAAACAAATGGCTTCTTAACATTGAAAATTGGACAAACAGAAGCTATCAACTGCAAAAGTGAGCATTAAAAAAATAAAACAAATTTAAAAGAATGAAAAAATAACAGAAAATCTGAAATCTTTCACTAGAAAAACAACCAAACTGGAAAAATGATTCAGGAGATATATTCTAACAGTCATCGGATTGCCTGAAAGTCATAATAAAATAAAATAAAAAAGAACCTGGACATTATATTGTAAGAAATTGTTTGGGGAAATTGCTCTGATGCTTTTGAACAAGAGGAGAAAATCTAAAATCTAAAATTAAGAATCCACTGATCACCACCTTAAAGAAATCTGAAATTTAAAAAACTCAGGACTGTTATAGCCAAATTCCAGAAATCTCAAATCAAGGAAAAAAATTCTACAAGTAGCCAGAAACCAACAAACAAAAAGCAGTTAAAACATTGTGGAGGGGGCAGCTGGGTAGCTCAGTGGATTGAGAGCCAGGCCTAGAGACAGGAGGTACTAGGTTCAAATCTGGCCTCAGACACTTCCCAGCTGTGTGACCTTGGGCAAGTCACTTGACCCCCACTGCCTACCCTTACCACTCTTCCACCAAGGAACTAATATACAGAAGTTAAGGTTTTAAAAATATAAAAACAAAACAAAACAAAAAAAAAACATTGTGGAACCACAGTCAGCATTACAGTGCCTAACAGCTTCTACATAAAAGGGCATGGGATATTATATTCCACAAGAATAAGGATCTTGACCTACAACCAAAAATCACTTACCCAAAATGGAGAATCATCACTCCAGGGAAAAATGTGCTATTTAACAAAATAGAGGATTTCCAGGTATTTCTGGAGAAATCTCCAGAACTAAAAATAAAATTCAATGCACAAATTCAGTACTCAAGGGAAGCATAAAAAGGTCAAAAATTAAAAAAAAAAACTCATGATGATCAGTAGTATTAAACTAATCACATTTATGTGTGGGAAAATGATAAATGGGATCCTTTAGATCTCTATGGCACAAGAGGTATCTAAAATATATAATATACTTAAGGTTATAAAGGAAAACAATGGGGTTAAACTGATTATATTACCAGTAAGAAGATGATAACTAAATACTTAAGATATCTTTGATAATTAAAGTACACAAGGTAATTAAAAACTTAGTATACTTAAGGTATTGAAGAAACTGAAAAACTTTTATTAAGGCAATAATTAAATGAATATATGGACAGAAAGTACAGAGTAAGTTGAATATTATGGGATGATTTCAGGAAAAAAAAGGTTTAAGAAAGAGGAATATATTGGTAAGATAGAAAAAAATAGGAAGTTGGAAGTAAATTATTTTATCAGAAAAGGCTTTTTAAGAATCAATTACAGTGGAGGAGAAGATGGAAGGAGTGACAGACAATGCTTAAACCTTGCTTTCATCAGAATTGGCACATATAGAATAACATCAACAGTCAGGTAAGTATCAAAAACTTTCTTAATGAATAGAGAAATAAGAAGATGAGAGAAAATAAAAAATGGGGTGGGATGGAGAGGGAAGCCAAAGGAAACCATAAATACAAACAAAAAAAAAGCCCTCATAATGAACTAATGCTAATGGTGGGCTTACTATCATTCCCTCTATTATCACTTACCATACTACTGGTTGTGAGGCTCTACTAAATGAACTATCCACAGGCTCGCAACAATACCAACCAAATGTCCAGGTTCTCCCTTTTTTCCCCTAGTGCTGTAGAGTTCTCAAATTCCAGACTCTGGAATTTTTCTTGGTTCTCAGTGACCAGTGCCCCAATAGCACTCTGTGTACCAATAGACCTTTAAGGTAGAGTAAAACAACAGAGAAAATGGATGGACACCTATCTTGGCTTAAAATAGAATTCAGCTATAAACACAGACAGTCTTTCCACTTTCTCCAAAAGCACCAGAGATTCAAACTCAAAATGACAGAAGTAAACTAAAAGCAGCAATTTGGCTGTGCCATGAAATACCTATCCAGAACAATAAGGTGGCAGTCCTCAGAAACAACTGGTCATATAAGAGAGGAACTGTGTCTGAAATAAAGAGCTCAGCATCATTCTGGGGTAATTTTTCCCTCTTTCCCTTTACACCCAGAGAAATTTGAGGATAATAAACTATGAGTTTTCCAGAATGGGATGAAGCTGAGATATTTTGAAATCTAGTCCCAGGGAAACTACTATCAAAGGGGATACATTCAAAAAGTGATCAACATGGAAAAATAAAGGGAAAAAAGAAGACATTTTGAAAATCTCGGAAAGAAGGAAACTAAAAAATTGACTATAAGCAAATGAAGCATCAGGGAAAATATCAACAGAAGGAGGAAATATGGCCTCAAGATCCATTAAACAAATTCACAGATCTGTGAATAAATAGTGTGTAATAATGGAAAATAATCCACCATTTCATATGAGAGAATTCTGTGGAACTTAAGGAGCTCATATAATCACAACATGCTTTTTCTGAGTGGAATAAAGGAGAAATGAGAATTATGAGTTCATAATTTATGGTCTTTACAGCAAAAATATTTGGCAGAGTAGAAAATACTTGGATCTGTGATAACAGAAACAAAAAGAGAGGGCAACTAATAGGAAATGCAAATACATAGAAATAAAAATCAGGAAAGAAAATGATGTAATAATATTTAAATTATATTAAAAGATAATAGTCTCTCTTTTCATGCAAAATTTATTTAAACTCAAAGAAAGAATGTATATAAACAACATAAGCATTTTAATTCATATAGAAAAAGTCAAAAAAATTGAAAACTATATTATAATAAATAATGTAAGAAACCTGACCAGAACCTTCGAGTATTAAAAAAAAAAAAGAAGAAATATCAACAGGAAAAAAATTCATTGATTGCCTCCAAGAAAAATTAAAAAGACTGAAAATTTCCCAAGGCACATGGTGATTAAGTTTATCAATTTAATTTACAAAAAAAATCTGCAAATGACTAGCATTAAGACCTTCAAATACAAAGGAAGGAAATTTGAATAATACAAAAATATTTTGCATACCTATAAATGTAGAAAGAAATGGAATACTGCTTTCCAAGGAATACTAGAACTCAGGATGCAGGTCAATGTGACTCCTCTTAAAATGAGTTTAACCATTAATGGGAAAAAAAGAATAAATGTTTAATAATAAAGAAATGGTCAATATATTCTTAGAAAGAAAATCAGACATAAAGATATTATTTGCTTCTCAAACACCACAGGCCCCAGAAATGCAGGAATGATGAATGAAAACAACAGTCAAGGAATGCAACAGCAATGGAGAGAATATGAAGAGACAAGTAAGAGACTTATTTCTAATTGTACACAATGGAATAGAGGCAAAGAAGTCATTTAGATATGCATAACCTTGTGACACCATGACTACATGTTAAAAACAGTTTTTGTTTTTGTTTTCTGAGACATAAATTACAAAAGGGAGGATTCATGAAAATGACGAAGGGAAGAGCACAGTTGAAAGTTTCATATGATGTGTCCAGGTCACCTTAAAGACTTACCATTAGGTGAAGTTTAACTTTATAGGTATAGGTTAGAAGATCACCTCTACAATCCCTCTAGAAAAGAAAAACATGCCCAGTATAAGATGAGGAGAATGGTGAAGGATAAAAATGGGAAATGTGAAAAGAGAGGCCTCATTTTGTGGTTGGAGCAGTTTCATTAATGAATGCTTCAATGGCTAAAGGGATATGTTCTATGAAAGGGAACATGAAGTATGGATGTATTTTATTATTTTTTTCCATTTTTAATCTTTTATTTAATTAATTAATTTGAAATGCTTTTCAATGGTTATGTGATTGATATTCTTTTCCTCTCCTTTTTCCTACACCTCCTGGAGCCAAAGAGCAATTCCATTGGGTTTTACATGTATCACTATTCAAAACCTATTTTCATATTATTGATATTTGCCATAGAATGATCATTTAAAGTTAACATCCTCAATCATATCCCCATCAAAACATGTGATCAATCATATTTTTTTCTGGGTTCCTCCTTCCACAGATCTTTTTCTAGTTATGGATAGCATTCTTTCTCATATGTCCCTCAGAACTGTCCTGGATCATTGCATTGCTGCTAGTAGAGAAGTCCATTACATTCAATTTTGCCAATATATCAGTCTCTGTGTACAGTATTCTCCTAGTTCTGATCTTTTCACTCTGCATCAGTTCCTGGACATCTTCTCAGTTCACATGGAATTGCTACTTTTCATTATTCCTTTCAGTACAGATATCACAGTTTGTCCATCCATTCCTCAATCCCTCATTTTCCAGTTTTTTGCAAACAAAAAGAGCAAGGCTATGAATATTTTTGTACACGTATTTTCCCTATTATCTCTCTGGGGTACAAACCCAGGAGTGGTATCGCTGGATCAAAGGGAAGGGACCATTTTAAAGCCCTTTGGGTGTAATTCTAAATTGCGGTCCAGAATAGTTTGATCAATTCACAACTATACTAGCAATGCATTTTTGCAAGATTCCCTCCAACATTCATTACTTTCCTTTCCTGTCATATTGGCCAATCTGCTAGTTGTGAGGTAGTACCTTAGAGTTTTAATTTGCATTTCTCTAATTATGAGAGATCTAGAATATTTGTTAATTTGCTTATTGATACTTTTGATTTCTTTATCTGAAAATTGCCTATTCATTCTCCTTGCACATTTATCAATTGGGGAATGGCTTGATTTTTTGTACAATTAACTAAGGTCCTTACAGATTTGAGAAATTAGACATTTGTCAGAGCTTTTGATATAAAGATTTTCCCCCAATTTGCTGCTTCCCTATTAATTATGCTTGCATTGGTTTTGTTTGTACAAAACCTCTTTAATTTAATGAAATCAAAATTATTCATTTTACATTTTGTAATATTCTCTATCTCTTGCTTGGTCTTAAATACTTTCCTTTTCCATAGATCTGACAGGTATATTATTCTATGTTCACATAATTTACTTATAATTTCCTTCTTTATATTTAAGTCATTTACCCATTCAGAATTTACCTTGGTAATGGGTGTGAGATGTTGATCTAAACCTAATATCTCCCTTACTGTTTTCCAATGTTCCCAGCAGTTTTTGTCAAACAGTGGGTTCTTGTAACCAAAGTTGGGATTTGGGGGTTTATCAAACACTACCTTGCTAATGTCATTTACCCCAAGTCTACTCCACATATCTACCCTTCTCTCTTTAGGCAAGTACCATATAGCTTTGATAATCATTGCTTTATAGTACAGTTTAAGATCTGGTACTGCTGGGCTACCATTCACATTTTTTTTCATTATTTCCCTTGATATTCTTGACCTCTTGTTCATCCAAATGAACTTGGTAATAGTTTTTTTTTTTTTTCCAATTCAGTAAAAAAATGTTTCTTGGTAGTTTGATAGGTATGGCACTGAATAAGCAAATTAATTTGGGTAGGATTGTCATTTTTATTATGGTAGTTATCCTACCCATGAGCAATTGATATTTTTTCCAATTACTTGGATCTAGTTTTAATTATGTAGAAATTGTTTTGTAGTTTTGTTCATACAATTCTTGTGTTTTTTCTAGGCCAATAGATTCCAAATATTTTTTTTATTTTTTATTAGACATTTATTAATATTCGTTTTTAATCTGTTTACATACTTATGCCACTACTTTCCCCTTCACCCCCAGCTCTCCCCCCACCCATGGCCAACACACATTTCCACTGGTTGTAACATGTGTCCTTGTTCAGGGTCTATTTCCCATTCATGTCCGCCTCAGCCCATGCATTCAAGCAATTGTTTATCTTATATGTTTCCTCTCCTGCAGTCCTTCCTCTGAATGTGAGTAGCATCTTTACCATAAATCCCTCAGATCTGTCTTGTGTCATTGCAGTGCTGCTGGTACAGGAACCATTACATTTGATTTTACCATTGTATATCAGTCTCTGTGTACAATGTTCTTCTGGCTCTGCTCCTTTCACTCTGCATCACTTCCTGGAGGTCTCTCCAATTTGCATAGAATTCGTCCAGTTTATTATTCCTTTTAGCACAATAGTATTCCATCACCCGCATATACCACAATTTGTTCAGCCATTCCCCAATTGAAGGACATCCCCTCATTTTCCAGTTTTTTGCCACTACAAAAAGCGCAGCTATAAATATTTTCGACAAGTCTGTTTATCTATGATCTCTTTGGGGGTACAAAAGCAGCAATGGTATGGCTGGATCAAAGGGCAGGCAGTCTTTTATAGCCCTTTGGGCATAGTTCCAAATTGCCAGCCAGAATGGATGCTTGGGGAAAGTCTGTGCGCACCCCCTCAGCCACCTGGGGTCCCTCATCTTGCAGCACACAGGTACAAGCCCCGGGGCTGCCAGTGATTATCTGGTTGCCCCAGTCCTGTTTTCACACTTGTGAGTTGGCTTTGTGCGAGGTGTGTGGTGTGGGGGGTGGGGGAGGGGCTTCTTCCTCTCGCGTTTTAGTGAGAGCTATTTCACCCCTTTATAGCGTGGAAATGACCGATTCTGCTTACCTTCAATGCTGCGCCCTGTTGTGGGGTTCCTTTGTTCCTCCGAACTTGTTTTTATTTCCCCTTGAGGAGTCCTGTATGCTTTGGTCAGGAGAGATCGAGCAGCTGCTCCTTACACTGCTGCCATCTTAAATGGAAGTCTAGATTCCAAATATTTTATATCATCTAGAGCAGGGATGGGCAAACATTTTAAAGAGGGAAGGAAGTTCTCATCTGTCAATCTGTTTCTAAGAGAACTCTTTCAAAGTTTCATTATATTGTATCCTACTCATTGTATTTGTTAGGAATAATGTCCAGCGTCCAGATAGAGCATTTCAGGGGACCACGTCTGGTCGTAGTTTGTCCATCATGACCTAGACCATAAGTTGCAGAGCAATAGCAATTTTTTTATTGGTAGAAGGAATTTCTTCATCTGGACTTCTATTTCTCAATGAAATCACCAATCTTCCAGATGTCTCCATGAAAAGAAAACATGGTAAGCTTATCAGCTGATATGAGACCTTAATATTGGATTACATGAACTTTAGAGGGAATAATAGAGCACAAAATGTTACAATTTGAGAATTGGAAAGGATCTCAGTATAGTCTAACCCAGTAATGGGCAAACTATGGCCCACTGGCCAGATGCGGCCCCCTGAAATGTTCTATCCAGCCACTGGACATTTTTCCTAATCTGACAAATACGAGTAGGATGTAATACAATGAAACTTTGAAAGAGGTGCCTTAGAAACAGACTGACAGATGAGCATTTCCTTTCCTTTGGCCCCCTCTTTAAAAAGTTTGCCTATCACTGGTATAGACTGATTTTGAATAAAATTTCTTTTTCTAACTCTTAATACTAAGTTGTATTGGAAATATATTGAAATGCTGATGATTTATGTGGGTTTATTTTATATCCTACAAATTTGCTAAAGTCGTTAAATATTTCCACTAGCTTTTTAGTGGACTCTCTGGGATTCTTTAAGTAGACCATAGTATAATCTGCAGAGAGTGATAGTTTAGTCTCATCATTGCCTACTTTAATCCCTTCAATTTCTTTTTCTTTTCTAATTGCTACTGGTAGCATTTCTAGTACAATGTTAAATAATAGAGGTGATAATTAACATCCTTTCTTCACTCCTGATTCATTGGAAAGGCTTCAAACTTGTCCCCATTGCAGATGATACTGCTGATGATTTTAAATATATACTGTTTATTATTTTGAGGAATGGCCCTTCTATTCCTATGATTTCTAGTGTTTTCTATAGGATTGGGTGTTATACTTTGTCAAAGGCTTTTTCTGTATCCATTAAGATAATCATGTGATTTCTGTTGGTTTGTTTATTGATATGGTCAATTATAAGAATGGTTGTCCTAATATTAAACAATTCTTGAATTCCTGGTATAGAGCCCTCCTGATCTTAGTGAATAATTCTCATGATCACTTGCTAGAGTCTTTTTGCTAGTATTATATTTAAAATTTTTGTAACTATGTTCATTGAGAGATGAGTCTATAGTTTTCTTTCTCTGTATTTGGTCTGCCTGGCTTTAGAATCAAAACCCTATTTGTGTCATAAAAGGAATTTGGTAAAACTCCTTCTTTGTTTATTTTGTCAAATAGTTTGTATAGCATTGGGATTAGTTGTCCTTTAAATGTTTGATAGAATTCACTTGTGAATCCATCTGAACCTGGGGATTTTTTTTTATGGAGTTCCTTGATAGCCTGTTCAATTTCTTTTTCTGAGGTAGGATTGCTTAAGTGTTCTATTTCCTCTTTTGTTAATCTAGGCAATTTATATTTTTGTAAATGTTTACCCATTTCACCTAGATTGTCACATTTATTGCCATAAAATTGAACAAAATTTGTTCTTAATAATTACCTTAATTTCCTCTTCATTAGAGGTGAGGTGACTCTTTTCATCTTTGATACTGTTAATTTTATTTTCTTCTTTTTTTATTAAATTAAGCAGTAATTTATCTATTCTATTTGTTGTTTTCAAAGTACTACCTCCTAGTCCTATATATTAGTTCAATAGTTCTTTTATTTTAAATTTTATTAATTTCTCATTTGAATTTTAGGATTTCAAATTTAGGTTTTATATGTGAATTTTTACATTTGTTCTCTTTCTAGTTTTTTGTTTTTGTTTTTTTAAGTTGTATTCCCTATTCATTGACCTCTTCCATCTCAGATCTGTTGTTATATGCACTTAGTGATATAAATTTTCCCCTGAGTACCATTTTGGCCGCATCCCATAGATTTTGGTAAGCCATTTCCTCAACATCATTCTCTAATGAAATCAGTAATTGTTTCTTTGATTTGTTCTTTGACCCATCAGTTTTGAAGAATTAGATTATTTAGTTTCTAATTAATTTTAAATCTGCCTTTCCACATGCACTTATTGAATATGATTTTTATTGCATTATGGTTTAAAAAAATACCTATTATCGTTCTTTTCCTCTCCTTCTTATTACGCTATTATAAAATATATAAAAAGTAATATATTATTCTTTCCCCTCCCATGTTCCTCTTTATGTGGTATAATTTGTGATATTTTTCATCTTCCTTCAAGTTTCTTTTGGTGCTATCTTTTATCCCCCCCCCCTTTTTTTTACACATCATCTTAAACAACTTAGTACCCCGACCTATGCTTATGAATAATTCTTCTATTTATTATGGTGATGAAAACAATTTTTGAGAGTTATAGATATCATTTTTCCATATAGAAATTTAATCAATTTAATCTTAGAAAAGTCCTTACATTTTTCTACTTTTTCTTCTTTACCTTTTTATGGTTCTCTTTAATTTTGTATTTGGACATCACATTTTGCATTTAGTTCTGGTCTTTTCTTTAGAAATGCCTGGAAATATTCTGTTTTGTTAAATGCCCATACTTTCCCCTAGAAGTATATAGTCAGTTTTGATGCTTAGGTGATTCTTCATTGTAGACCCAATTCTCTTGCCTTCCTAAATATCATATTTCAAGCCTTGTGGTCCTCTAGTGTAGAGGCTGCCTGATTCTCTATAATCCTGACTGGTAATCCTTGATATCTGAATTATCTCTTTCTGACTGCTTACAATATTTTCTCCCTGGCTTTGAAGTTCTTAAATTGGGCAATTATATTCCTGGGGGTTATCATCTGAGAATTTGATGTGGAGGGTGATTTATGGACTCTTACTATCTATTTTGCCCTCTTGTTCAAGAATATGAGGGCAGTTTTCTTGAATAATTTCTTGTAATATGATTTCAAATATTTTATTTTTTCTAGGCTTTCGGGTAGAACAATGATTATCAAATTATCTCTCCTAGAATCTTTTTATAGGTTAGTTATCTTTTTAATGAGAAATTTAATGTTGCCTTCTACTTTGTCATTCCTTTGACTTTGCTTTATTATTACTTGCTGTTTTGTGAGATCATTAGCTTCTACTTGTCCAATTACAGTTTTTTTTTAAGACTGGTTTTCAGCTATGATTTTTTGATTTTCCTTTTTGGTTTGGTCTATCCTGTTTTTCATGGATTCCAGCAAGTCAATTATGGTGTCCAATTTGCTTATCACTTCATTTGATTTCTGTGCTTCTTTTTCCATGTGGAAAATTTCATCTTTTAAATTGTTATTTTCTTTTTTGTATTACTTTCCTTTCTCTTTCCCACTTTTCTTCCCATTTTTCTATTATATGTCTTAATTGCTTTTTGACTTCTTTCTTCCAATTTCCATTTTTTGGGGAAAGTCTGTATGTATTTGCTTGTTTGTCTCTTCGCTGTTGCTTCTGTATTTTGCTGTTTTTCTTCATAGAAATTATATAGGTTCAAAAGCTTTTTCTGCTGTAGGTTATCTCTTTTGGTAATTGTGGATTGTAGTTCCTGAATATGGGTGGACATTGCTGTCTTAGCTTCAGTCCTGGTAAGGAGGGGGACAGGCAGTTCTTTGTGTAGTGTGACCTTTAAAGCATTTTTTCCCGGAACTATTTTTTCAGTCCCTTCTGCCTCTGCTGTGGCTAGCCAGCTTCTGCCCAATCTCTGTTCTCTGTTACACAGACTCCAAATTCTTCAGCCTCAGGTCCCACGTCTTGCTGTCAAAGCTTTGCTTTGCCCTCTGGGATTAGTCTCAGCCAGCCATTGAGAATTTAGAGATTGCCCTGGCCTTTGCTCTGACTCTGTTGCAGTAGGTGGTGTGGGGGATGAGTGATCAGCTCACACTTTGTAAGTGTAGTTTCACCCCCTTTTATCATGGAAATCCCCAAATACTGTGTAACCTTATGACTGTGCCCTGTGGGAGTGCCCATTACTTTAATTGGAATGGGCAGAAAGTGATAATAACATCTATACTCAGGTATAGAAATATATCTTACCCAAAGATGAAGTAAGAAGAGGAGGGGGGGAAAGAGGGAGGCAGAAAAAAAGAGAGAGAAAACTTATGCAGCAGGTAAACAGAAGAAACAAAAACATTTGTGAAGAGTGAAAAGTTGAGAGAAAGAGAAAGATAAGTGGGGGGAAATAAGATGGAAAAATCAGAGATGGGGGAAAAAACTTGTACAAAAATATTTTCACAGTTCTTTTGTAATGGCAAATAATTGAAAACTGAAGGTGTGACCATCAGTTGGGAAATAGTAGCATAAACTGTGGAATATAGTTTTTATGAAAAATATGTTGTGCAATGGATAAACAGGATTTCAGAAAAACCCCAAAAAACTTCTGGAAAGTAAAGTATGTAAAGCAATGTAAAATGAAGTAAGGAGAACCAGAACAGCATATATTAGTAATAGAAATATTGTGAAATGATCAACTGTAAGGACTAAACTTTTATCAGCAAAACAAAATTCCAAAATAACTCTGAGGGACTCAAGTTTAAAACAAACAAATAAATAAATAAATGAAACTACTATCCAGAGCCAAATAAGGAACTGTTAGAATCTGATTGCAGACCAAAGCATGCCATCTTTCATTTTATTTCCTTTATGAGGCTTTTTTAATTGTATGATACATTTTTAGTTGTATAAAATGGAATATAGAAATTTGTATTGTATGAAAGCACTGGTATCTGTATCAAACTACTTATCACTTTGGGGAAGGTAAGAGGGAAAGACAGAGAGAATCTGAATCTCATGTCAGAACATGGTTGTCAAAATTACTGATAAAGTTTCAAAAAGTCAATAAAAGGAAGAGTGCTCATATGCTTTAAAAATAGCAAGTAGTATGCAATGTATATTCACTATTTCATTTAGAATCCTAAAAGGATGCTCAGCATTTGAAAAATAGCAAAATAAATTATGGTATATGAATGTAATTGAATACTGTTATCCAATAAGAAAAGAGAAAAAAAATCATTTCCAGGGAATGTGGAAAGACATTGTGTAATTTCTGTAAAATTCAAAATTAAAAAAAATAATTTTGTGAGAATAATTTCAGGAAGAGAAACTCACTAACTCCCTGAATCGAGAAAGTGAACTCTTTGGAGAAGGCACCATAAAGAAGCCTGCAGAAATAATACAGTGCATCAAGAGATCCAGAGTGAACTTTGGGATGTAATGAATTGAATTGAAGAGGGTTGAACACATTTATTTTGATTATAAACTTTTTATGCCAAAGGGCAAAAAAAAAGCCCCCAATTGGCTTTTTGTCAATACACCTACTAATCATTGGTTTTGTTCTCTTTCTCTTTTATTTCTCTCATATGTCCAATTATTGTATTGTATGCACCTCTAGTAAAAGATATTTAGAGATATGATATAGTTATTTTAAATGATTCATTCAGGAGACTAGGCATGTGAATTTGGAAGATTTCAACATTTTGTCCCCCAATAAAATCACAGTGGGGATTGTGTAGAAAGAAACCACTCCCTAAGTTTGTCCTACCCTGCATCATATTTTATGTTCACACTTTGCATTATAGAGGGGGACAGGAGCAAAAAGGCGTGGTGCATGAGGAAAAATCTCTCTCTGGATTGACATGGTGGTGGAAATGGTCTTCTGTGGGAGCTCTGGTGCCTGCTGTGCACTTGAGGTTCTTTTGCGAGTTTAAGCAGTTTGGTGGACTGTGAATTTAAGCTTCCTGATTCAGTTTATGTATTTAGCTAGGTGATATTTTCTGTTCCTTTCCTATATTTCCCTTTTTTCCTATATCTCCATTTTTATTAAAACTAAATTGTAAAGAGCTACTAACAGAGTCCTGACTTGAGACCTAATTTTATAGAGGGTAACCACAGTCTTTTTAAAATTAATATTACATTTAATAATGTTACTTTTATTCATTACAACATATATGAACTGATATACAGTGAATGGAAAAGCAGTTAGACAATTTATATTGTAATACAAAATATAATGAATAAAAAATTCAAAGACTTTTATAAACTGAAGTGAGCAGATATCAAGAGAAAAAATTTATAGAAGCAGCATTCTTTGTTTTTCTTTTAATTCATTAGTTAACTTAATTAATTAAGAATATTTTTCCATGGTTACATCATTCATGTTCTTTTCCTTCCTTCTTGCCTCCCCCATAGCCAATACGTAATTTCACTGGATTTTACACTGATCAAGACCTATTTTTATATTATTAATATTTGCAATAGAGTGATCAAACAGCATCCTTTGTAAAGACAATTTTAAAGGTACAAGAAGTAGGAAAAATATGATGACCATCCATGATTCCAGAAGACTGATGATTAAATATGCTACTTACCTTCTTTCAATGACATGTTGAATTAGGCATTGTAAGAGACAAATATTTTCTTATAATCAAATAATTTTCACTTAACACTGTATACTTATTTCTATTAATTTTGTTTTTCTTTCTCTTTTTCCCCAGTATGCTAGAGAGTAGGAAGGAGAGAAGATAGATTTATACTGAATAAAATAATAAATACTTTAAAAATAGAAAGGTTGAAGACTACAGTTGTCATAACATGGCATTCACTTTCAGATTTCTCTATACTGTTAATTTTTCTTAAGTGTTCTGCTTTGTTAAAAAAAAAGCTCTCAGGGTGGAAGTAATCTGGAAATGTTTGGAATGTAAAACAAATCATTTAAATACTTTTCAACTGAATAAAAATATTTTTGCTTTTACATTTCCCTGTATGTAAAGGTTATTTTGATATACTTATGATTAAAATTAAAAAAATATATTGTACACATTGTTGTCAAAGACTTTATAATGATTCCATGCATATTTGTTTTGTGTGTATTTGCAACATTTTAGCAATAGGGAACTTAATAAAGGATGTGCCTTACAAATTTGCATAGTGAGATTCCTGAGGACTTCTGTAATTCTTTACAAAGGTAATTATCTAATTCCACTTAGTATTTCCAAAACCATAGGACCAAATAATGTATGTGAATTTATATGTTAATAAATAACCAATGAGTTACTAAGTAGGTTCTATAAGCCCAGATGAGTTTGGGGTCTAAACGAATATACAAAAGTATCATAAGGGTTGGCCTTACTTTCAATATTTACTCTTTTGTTGAGGAGATAAGACTAGTAGACATGAAACAATAGTGAGAACATACACACATACACACACATATATACATTCATACACAAAAGCCAAGATAAAACTGATTGCTAAACTGTGTGGTAGAAATAAATGCAAAAAGAAAATAATTGAGAGGAGGAAGAAAACAACATTCATTAGAGCCATCTGGGAAAGTTTAATGGAGAAAAGGGAATATATATGACTAACTTTGAAAGGGTTAGGATTGAAGTATTGCTAAAAACTAAGAAGTCAATGTTAAATCTTAAAATAAAAGTGAAAATTATGAAATTAACTACATCTTTGCAACCATAACATATTTATTTGATAAATCAATTTACTATAACCATGGTCATTTAGTCATGGGAGAAATGTGTATGTTTGCAACACTTTAGCAATATGGAACTTAAAGGATGTGCCTGTACAAATATAGTTCTAGTAATTAAAATTTTTGATACAAGCCCTAAAGTATTGACCTCAAAGACAGAAAGGGCTTGAGAGTTAGAGATGAGACAAAGAGGAAAGAAAGAGAGCAAGACAGAGACAAAGACAAAAAAAAGAGATAGGAACAGAGAGAGAGACAGAAAGAGAGAAAATTATTGTGTAAGTAAAACTTCATTTACCCTCTTTATAGGGTTATTGTTGTTTTTATTTTCCCTTTCCCTTTTATACTTCCCTTTGCTCCTAGTTATATTTTTTTTTCTATTTTACTTTATCTACTATCAGTTTTTTTAGAGTTCTATATAACATTGCAGATAGATATGAGATTCCATTGGAGATGTTGAGCAGTGTTAATGACAGATTCATAGAATAAGAGCTAGGAAGGAACTTAGTGGCTATTTAGTCCAATATTCTAGTATTACCGACAAGGAAATTGAGTCCCAGAGGTCAAGTGGTTTGTGCAAAGTCATGGAGGTAGAATACAATAGAAGAGGGATTAGAATATGAATCTTCTGGTTTTGAACCAATGTTCTTTCTACTGTCATAACCTTTCGAAATGAATTCTGGGGTTTTAAGAGGGCCGACCCTTGGACTTTCATCATATAATATAAAGCATAGTTATTTAGTGTATAATTTCCTTAAGAAACATGAGGGAAGGAAGGAGATAAAAAATGTCCAGAGAGAGAGGAGTCTTATTAATCTAGTTACAATTGCAAATATTCCCAGAGATTTCCTATGATGGGCTCATCATATAAATGTTAATAATAGTAATTTTCTGTTATTTGTTTTGATAGGGCACTGATATTTGCTGTGACAAATGGTACTATTTCTTGATCTTGGCTCTGTGCAACCTCAGCGTAATCTAAAAGGGATAGAAATACAGATATTGCATTTTTTCAGACTAAAATTGTTTTGCTATCAGGGGACTTGCAGAATATATTGCAAAAATTAATGAAACGGTTTATAAAGCACTTGAAGCAGACAGAAAGTGCTAGATAAATGTAAAGTTCTGTTTTCTTTGTATTAGTTAGTCTTACCACAGCATTTCTAAGCTTCAGTAATGTGCATAATGTTTCTTTGAAAAAAATAATGTTTGTTCTATGGCACAGGGTTCTTTTTATGCCAATCAAATAGATAATTTTCCATATTGTCAATTCCAGGGTGACATTTAAGAAATTTTTAACAGAATCTAAAGATTGAATAAAAATAAAGCTTTTTTTATTTTTATTTGAAATGGAAAACTAGTGAGGTGTTTAGGTACTAAGGAAAATTCAGTCATTAAGTGGCACTAAATACCACTCAGATGAACTGAAATTTCTTTTTAAAACTTTTAGGTTCAGTTCTGAAGGCATTTTCATTATGCACTGAACATATGCTTCCCTGATGATGTAGTCAACTACTGCTCAGGTTCATTTTAGGAAGTACCAAAATTTTAAAAAAGGATACATGAGAAATTTAAAGTAATGCAGTGATGATGGATATTTTTATTTTGTTGTTATTGTTCAGTCATGCCGGATTCTTCATAACCCCATTTCGAGTTTTCTTTGACAAGTTACTGAAGTGATTTCCCATTTCCTTTTCCAGCTCCATTTGAAGATCTGAAGTAAATAAAGTTAAATTACTTTTCCAGGGTCACATAGTAATGGATTAAAGAGTTGTCAACTATGAGTCCTTTTGCTAATGATTACAGCTCTGGGGTAGCTGCCCAAACAACCTTGCAACACTTGGACCTTAGAAATTTGAGGTATTAGCAAGGCTCATTGATAATTAAGAAGGAATGAGTGATGGTCTAGTATAAGTATAAGGTGACAGGTAGGCTTGCTGGGGGAAAGGGGTTTTTTTACCCTTGAGAACTGGAAAGAAGAATGCTGACAGAGTTGGAGGTTTTTCCCCAATAATAATTTTCATAGGGTTGAAGCACATATCTCCGTTTGTCATTTTTTCAAGATAAAATCCTAACTAGATAGACTGGTACAACATTCAATAAAAGTGCATTAAAGGGGGATTCAAAACCTTAAGGTAAAACTATATGTGTCTTCCCTATAACAGGTGGTGATTTCAAAAGTTGAATGTATAGTTGTTAAATAGAAACTTGAAGAGTAAAACAGAAGAAAATAAAAACTTTCCTACAAATTAAATTAAAGCAAATAGAGAATTTAAGCCTTGCAAATTAACATATAATGAAATGAATGTATGAATGAATGAATGGCAAAGTATTTATTAATATATGTAAGATATGGTCACTACTCTAATGGAGCTCAAATTCTAACAGAGAAGATAAGACATATTTATAGACCAATAGTGTGAGCATCATATATCACATTATAGTACATTATAGTAGTATAATATAACACCATATGATAATAAAATACATTATAGTACATTTACTATAAACAAAGCACATGAAACTGATGTTTTACAATTTGCTATGCTTTGTATGGAATGAAGTTGAAAATGTCATTGAATGTTAATTGCAAAGACAGTCATGCTTAATATTAATAATCTCACTGTTAAAAATATACTAGTAAAGAATGATCTATTTTATTTTTATATTAATATTTAATTTTTATTTTAAAGATTATATATTAAACCCCTGCATCCAGTCTGCTAAAATGTTAAATGAAATTAATGGGCATTCTTATGATGACAAACATGCTGAGTGAGATGAACCTTTGCTTTTTTTTTCTATTTAATCACTTTTAACTTCACTATAAGACATCATTGTTTGAAATATATAGATAATTGAAACAACTATATAATTAGACACTGTACTTTAGTATTATGTCATATGAACCATTTCCTGCATATAGGAATATGACTAAAAACATAATATAGAGTTGGTAATCTGTCCACACTATTTATTCAGCCTCTGCCCTTTGGATAATGACTACAGGTGTTTTCCTTGGAGTCTGATACATTTTGCTGAATTAGTTTATTTTTTCCTGAACCACTTTCAAAATAATCTATATATTTTCAATTGGTGCATCATCTGACCAAAGGTGACCACATGAGAGAGATGAATTAGGATATTCACTCCAAACCCTCTTTTCTCCATTTCTATTGTCATCATCTGCAGATGCCAAAAGAAGCAGCAGAAGTTCACATCTTCTTCCTGGAAAAAGGAGCTCTGATTCATTTCCACAAAAATCTTAATTTTTATACCATTTCATATTATGTATTATTATGTGAATACTTTTCCAAAAAGCATTAGATCCCAACTTATTAATATTAAAAAATGAAAAAGTTGCTGAAGTAGAATAGAAACAATATGGAATTACATCATTTTATACTTAAAAGAGACTATACAAAAATTTCCCTATCCAAATTAAATAATTTCTTCTTTAGCTTGGAACATAGTAGGCACTTAACAAATGTTTATTGATTTGATTCTTCAGCACCATGGACAGTTTATGGCAATCCACCTCCACTAGTTAATGTCACTAGTAATATTTCCTTGATATCTTTATTGAGTAGAAGAGGTTCTTTGAGTCATAAAATGAATCACAAAATCTTGTAAACTAGATACAAACAAGTGTTAGATTCTTGTAACTATTGAATTAGCCAATCAAACATATAAACTAGGAAAATATTCTTAATTAATTAGAGAATATTAAAGTGCATTTTAGCCAGTGAATAAAATCATGACAAACACTGGAAATAGATGGTGATAGGTTGAAAAAGTTAAACAATGCTACGTATATATGTAGGGCAGCTGGTTAGCATAGTAGATAGAGCACAATGTCTGGATTCAGGAAGACCTGTCTTTCAATATAGGCATACATACTAGCTATGTGACCTTATGCCCTTTTACTTTAGTTTCTTAAACTGTAAAATGAGCTTGAGAAATAAGTGGCAAACCATTACAAATTGCCAAGAAAACCACAACTGGAGCCACAAATGGTCAGACATGATTGATATGACTAAACAAGAACATAAGTATATGAACATATATGGACATATATGTATATTTATGAGTGTGCATATATTTATAATATTATATACATGTGTATATATTCATATATATTTTGTATGTATATCTTTAAAGAAGGGATTCAAAAAGTAGAGCAATCAGGCTTTGGGAGTACCTTGAGAATACAGGCCCCTTGCACTAATATGAGAGAACAAGAGTAGAATGTGATGGAAAGATGCCAAAAATATCACACTTTTCAAAGACCATTAATAATGCTTTTAAACAGCTACCATTTAAATACCACAGCAACAAGAAGCTCATAAGTTTATGCAACAGTTAGCTGCATTTGAACAACTGTATTTAAGAACTCATTTTTTTGTATTGATCTTAAATGCATTACCTTTAGAAAAAACATTTTACCAGACAAAATCTAAATAAATCATTGACTCTTCATGATTTTGTCTTTTTTTAAAACTCTCCATTTTTTATTCCCTCTTAGTGTTTCTTCATACTTATAAGACATGACCATTAGTGTTGCAACCAAGTGAGTTGGTACTTTTTAGTAAGTTTAATGTGCATTTTCAGCACATTTGTTAGAATTACTTGGAGGAAATTTCACACTTACAGTAAGGAAGGAACTTTTAAGCAATTAGAGATGTTTGAACATGTAATGGGTTATCATGTGAGGTAATAAGTTTCCCATAACTGGGGATGTTAAAGCAGACACTGTGGGAACTGCTGTAAGTGGAAGAAATGACTCATGAAGCTTAATGATGGCAAAAAAAGAGAATTGAACTGGGAGTCAGAAATTCTGAGTTTGAATTATATTTCTACCAATTACTTGCACTGTTAAGATAATTAATCTCTCTCAGCCTCAGATTTCTCAACAGTATAATAATAGTCACTATTTGCCATTTTACTCACAGGATTGTTATAGCACACAAGTGAAATGATATAAGAGCAACTTGTAAATTGTGGAAGAATACATCATTTGTTCTTATTTTTTAAGTAGTTAATCTCCTGTCTGAGAATCAATAGTGTGTATTGTTTCCAAGGCAGAAGAGGAGTAAGGGCATTGGGGGTTAAGTGACTTCTCAGGAAGTATTGGAGGTCAGATTTGAACCTAAGACTTCTGATCTCTAGGCTTGGCTCTCAATCCACAGAGCCACTTATTTGCTCCCTCCCCCAAACAAGTAAAGACCTTATTTAAAATTGTCAGTAAAGTTAAAGTGAGAGGAAGAGTGCTGCAGCCTATAAAAGAATTACCTTCAGAGCCCGGAGGCTTCTAAGCTGTGAGGAGTCTCCAGTGGCCCAGGAAATCTCAAGACTGGAGGGCACACAGGTTGGGAGAGACAGCCTTGCTGGCATCAGACTCAGGGAGTCAAACACAGGCACTGGAGAGGTGACTGGAGGAGAATATCAGAGAAATACAGCAAAAAATGCCCAGAAGATGGTGTCTTAGAGAGAGCCAAACCCCTTATTTAATAAATAAGACTAGAAACCGGTATTTTGAAAAAAAAAACAGACAATATAGACAAAGTACTGGTTAATCTAATTTAAAAAAGAAAATAAGAAAACCAAATTAATAGTATCAAAGATGAAAAGGGAGACCTCATCTCTAATGAAGAGTAAATTAAGGCAATCATTAAAAACTATTTTGCCCAATTAAATGGCAATAAATATAGCAATCCAGAAGATATGGATGAAAATTTGCAAAAATATAAATTGCCTAGATTAATAGCAGAAAAAATAAAATGCTTAAATAATCCAATATCAGCAAAAGAAATTGAACAGGCCATTAAAGAACTCCATAAGAAAAAATCACCAGGGCCTGGTGGATTCACAAGTAAATTCTATCAAATATTCAAAGAACAATTAATACTAATACTATACAAATTATTTGATATAATAAGCAAAGAAGGAGTCTTACCAAACTTCTTTTATGACACAAATATGGTACTGATTCCAAAGCCAGGTAGATCAAAAATAGAGAAAGAAAATTACAGACCAATCTCCTTAATGAACATAGATGCAAAAATCTTAAATATAATACTAGCAAAAAGATACCAGCAAGTGATCAAGAGAGTTATTCATCATGATCAGGTAGGATTTATAGCAGGAATGCAAGGATAGTTCAGCATTAGAAAAACCATCCACATAATTGACCATATCAACCAGCAAACCAACAAAAACTACATGATTATCTCAATAGATGCTGAAAAAACCTTTCACAAAATACAATACCCATTCCTACTGAAAACACTAGAAAGTATAGGAATAGGAGGTCCTTTCCTAAAATTAATAAACAGTATATATCTTAAAGCATCAACAAGCATCATATGCAATGGGGATAAATTAGAATCCTTTCCAATAAGATCAGGTGTGAAACAAGGATGCCCATTATCACTTCTATTATTTAACATTGTACTAGAAACAGTAGCAGTAGCAATTAGAGAAGAAAAACAAATTGAAGGTATTAAAATAGGCAATGAAGAGACTAAGCTATCACTCTTTGCAGATGATATGATGATCGACTTAAAAAATCCTAGAGAATCAACTAAAAAGCTAGTAGAAATAATCAACAACTTTAGCAAAGTTGCAGGATACAAAATAAATGCACATAAATCATCAGCATTTCTATATATTTCCAACAAATCACAGCAGCAAGAGGTAGAAAGAGAAACACCATTTAAAATCACACTAGACAATATAAAATACTTAGGAATAAACAAACACAAGAATTATACGAACATAACTACAAAACACTTTCCAAACAAGTAAAACTAGATCTAAATAATTGGAAAAACATTGATTATTCATGGGTAGGATGAGCTAACATAATAAAAATGACCATTTTACCCAAATTAATTAACTTATTTAGTGCCATACCTATCAAACTACCAAAAACGTTTTTTACTGCATTAGAAAAAACTATAACAAAGTTTATTTGGAAGAACAAAAGATCAAGAATATCAAGGGAAGTAATGAAAAAAAAAAACGTGAAGGAAGTTCGCTTAGCAGTACCAGATATTAAGGTATACTATAAAGCTGCAGTCATCAAAACAATATGGTACTGGCTAAGAGATAGAAGGGAGGATCAGTGGAAGAGACTTGGGGTAAGTGATGTCAGGAAAACAGTGTATGATGAACCCAAAGAGCCGAACTTTTGGGACAAAAATCCAATATTTGACAAAAACTGCTGGGAAAATTGGAAAACAATATGGGAGAGATTAGGTTTAGGTCAATATCTCACACCCTACACCAAGATAAATTCAGAATGGGTGAAAGACTTGAATATAAAGAAAGAATCTATAAGTAAATTAGGTGAACACAGAATAGTACACTTGTCAGATCTCTGGGAAAGGAAAGATTTTAAAACCAAGCAAGAGTTAGAGAAAATTACAAAATGTAAAATGAATAATTTTGATTATATTAAATTAAAATTTTTTTGTACAAACAAAAACAATGCAACCAAAATCAGAAGGGAAACAACGAACTGGGAAAAAATCTTTATAAGAAAAAATTCTGGCAGAGGTCTAATTACTCAACTATACAAGGAGTTAAATCAATTGTATAAAAAATCAAGCCGTTCCCCAATTGATAAATGGGCAAGAGACATGAATAGGCAATTTTCAGGTAAAGAAATCAAAAATATCAATAAGCATATGAGAAAAGTGTTCTAAATCTCTAATAATTAGAGAAATGCAAATGAAAACAACTCTGTGGTACCATCTGACACCTAGAAGATTGGCTAAAATGATGGCAGGGGAGTGTAATGAATGTTGGAGGGGATGTGGCCAAATTGGGATTTTAATGCACTGCTGGTGGAGTTGTGAACTGATCCAACCATTCTGGATGGCAATTTGGAACTATTCCCAAAGAGTGATAAAAGAATGCCTGCACTTTGTTCCAGCCATACCATTACTGTGATTGTACCCCAAAGAGATCATAGATAAACAGACTTGCATAAAAATATTTATAGCTGAGCTCTTTGTAGAAGCAAAAAACTGGAAAGCAAGAGTATACCCTTCAATTGGGAAATGGCTGAACAAATTGTGGTATATGTTGGTGATGGAATACTATTGTGATCAAGGAATAATAAACTGGTGGAATACCATGTGAACTGGAAAGACCTTCAGGAATTGATGCAGAGTGAAAGGAGCAGAGCTAGAAGAACATTGTACACAGAGACTGATACACTGTGGTAAAATTGAATGTAATGGACTTCTGTACTAGCAGCAATGCAATGACCCAAGACAATTCTGAGGGATTTATGGAAAAGAATACTACCCACATTCAGAGGAAGAACTACAGGAGTGGAAACACAGAAGAAAAACACCTGCTTGAACAGTTGGTTTGATGAGGACATGATTGGGGATATTGACTGGAAAAGACCACACCAATGTAACTATCAATAATATGTAAATACGTCTTGACTACAGCAAGGGGGAAGGGGTTGAGGGGGTAGTGAATGGTAAAGTAAAAACATGAATTATGTAACCATGGAAAATTTTTCTAAATAAAAAATATCATTTACTTTAACTTTTCTTCCTCATTTTTCTTCTGCCTCTCTTATTTCATTTTTTGAAATCATTTTTTAATTCAGTCAGAAGCTGAAATCAATTCACATTTTTCTTTGTAATTTTCATGTAAATATTTTGATCTCACTTCTGAGTTTGTTCCTTGATTTTCTTTGTCTCTATAATAATTTTCTGTTTAGGTGTTATATATATATATATATGACATATATA
>NC_058132.1:222871892-222882774 GCF_016433145.1 Gracilinanus agilis
GTTGTGAACTGATCCAACCATTCTGGATGGCAATTTGGAACTATTCCCAAAGAGTGATAAAAGAATGCCTGCACTTTGTTCCAGCCATACCATTACTGTGATTGTACCTCAAAGAGATCATAGATAAACAGACTTGCATAAAAATATTTATAGCTGAGCTCTTTGTAGAAGCAAAAAACTGGAAAGCAACAGTATACCCTTCAATTGGGAAATGGCTGAACAAATTGTGGTATATGTTGGTGATGGAATACTATTGTGATTAAGGAATAATAAACTGGTGGAATACCATGTGAACTGGAAAGACCTTCAGGAATTGATACAGAGTGAAAGGAGCAGAGCTAGAAGAACATTGTACACAGAGACTGATACACTGTGGTAAAATTGAATGTAATGGACTTCTGTACTAGCAGCAATGCAATGACCCAAGACAATTCTGAGGGATTTATGGAAAAGAATACTACCCACATTCAGAGGAAGAACTACAGGAGTGGAAACACAGAAGAAAAACACCTGCTTGAACAGTTGGTTTGATGAGGACATGATTGGGGATATTGACTGGAAAAGACCACACCAATGTAACTATCAATAATATGTAAATACGTCTTGACTACAGCAAGGGGGAAGGAGTTGAGGGGGTAGTGAATGGTAAAGTAAAAACATGAATTATGTAACCATGGAAAATTTTTCTAAATAAAAAATATCATTTACTTTAACTTTTCTTCCTCATTTTTCTTCTGCCTCTCTTATTTCATTTTTTGAAATCATTTTTTAATTCAGTCAGAAGCTGAAATCAATTCACATTTTTCTTTGTAATTTTCATGTAAATATTTTGATCTCACTTCTGAGTTTGTTCCTTGATTTTCTTTGTCTCTATAATAATTTTCTGTTTAGGTGTTATATATATATATATATATATATATATATATATATATTAATGTTAGTTCATTTTTCCAAACCTTTTGTCTTGAATTTTACTTTTATCTTAAAGGTAGACTCATCTCAGGGAAGGGGGGACAGTCTTTCAAAGTTCAGTTTTTCATTGCTGCTACCCTTACTTCTAGTTCAAAGTTTCTGCACGTTTAAATTCTTTCAAGGAGTTATGAAAGCCTGTTGGCTGTGAGCTCTGAAAGTAACCTCTAATTGCTGATTCAGTCTTCTAGAAATACTGATTGCAGAGCTCAGACCACTATGAGCTACCTTGTCCTAGGTCACAAGGCCCACTTTGGGTTTTGGAAGGGGCTCTGGGCTACACGTTGGCTTATGCTTGCCAGGATCATTGCAGATTGACTTGTGTTGTGCTTTGGGACCTCACCTACAGCTTGATTAATGTCTCAGGGCTTCATGCTGCCCCGGTATATGCTGAACTGCCTTGCTAGTACTTGGCACCTCTAAGAGTAGCCATGAGGTTCTCTGGCTTTGGGGCATAGGCTGGATATCAGGGACATAAAATTGGTTTGGACTCAGGTTCAGAACTTGGAACCTTAGGCTTATTTGTGGGCGTCATTGCTGTTGGCTTACATTGGTACTCCTTGATACAGCTTTGCTGTGGGCTGTCCTGCTCTCTTACCCTAGTAAAACAGACCTCCTATGCCTACTTCCAAATGATTTTTTCCAAGAAAATTGCTTTACTCTATCATCTAGTCCATTCTGACACTCTAGTATTCATTTTGGGTAGAGAGAGTTCTCAGAGAGGTTTGAGCTTTCAATTTCTCTACTCCAATATTTTGGATCCACAAGTATGGTCAAAATCTAAGACAGATTATTTCAGGTAGGAAGACATAGTCAACGCTTGGAATCGATGTCTTCTAAAGTACCACAATATTCTATATTCTTTCTGATTTGCAAATTCTTATGAGGTAGGGGCATTTCATGGAGCATGCTTACAATTTAAATTTATGGTTGCAAAATGAAATCTAAATCAGGAATCATAATTCTGTGATACTCAGTGGAGTGACCCACTTATAATACCATGATTATTTTTGTTTGTGTGTTTCACAAAAATGACTAATTAGCTACAATCACTTCCACATTCAAAACAAAAATCATTGTCAGGATTTTACATTAAATGCTAGTACATAAAATCCCATCATATAGAACAGTAAATGTATTTGTGCTCTGTAGCCCAACACATACCTATTCCTATTTCCACTTCTATTTTGAAACTTTACATTAACATATCTTTGTGTTTTAGGCTAAATCCTGGGACATTTCAAAGCTGAAATAGAGTTCATTCTTCCCTCAAATATGTGAAGAACAAAATTATCTCTTCCAAAACATTATGTAGAATGTATCGGGTATGAGAGTTTAATGTTTGTTTTTTTTTTTTAAACCCTTACCTTCTGTCTTCGAGTCAATACTGTGTATTGGCTCCAAGGCAGAAGAGTGGTAAGGGTAGGCAATGGGGGTCAAGTGACTTGTCCAGGGTCACACAGCTGGGAAGTGTCTGAGGTCAGATTTGAACCTAGGACCTCCTGTCTCTAGGCCTGGTTCTCGTTTAATGTTTTCTTAATATATTCTCCTACAAAAATTGCCCATGGGATATGATTGAGGATATAGACTCTAAACCAGGGGTCGGTAACATATGGCTCTTGAGCCATATCTGGCTCTTTTGAGGGCCAGATATAGCTCTTTCTGCAGGAGCCATAAAGTCAAATTTTTTTCAGGCGCTGTTATAGGAGCGGACATTGTTACAGGAGCTCCCACTGTGAGCACTGTATGTCTCTCACAAAATTACATTTTAAAAAATGTGGCATTTATGGCACTCACGGCCAAAAAGGTTGCTGACCCCTGCTCTAAACAATCACCCTAGTGCAAATATCAATAAAATGGAAATAAGTCTTGATCAATGACACATGCAAAACCCAGTGGAATTGTGCATTGGCCAGAGGAAGGAGATGGGGGAGAGGAGGGAAAGAACATGAATCTTGTAGCCATGGAAAATATTCTAAATTAATTAAGTAAATTTCCCCCCCCAAAAAAAAACTGCCCATGATTCAAAGAGTGATATAAGCATCTACTAATATATTATCTATATAATCAAGGCAAATCAACTTAACTTCTCTGTATCTCAGTTTGTTTTTTGTAAAAGGAAATGATTGAGCTAGATAACATCTAAAGTTCCTTCCAGCATGAAAGTTATGACAAATGAGCTATAATATTAAAATATATATTGTAAAGTACCCAGAAGAAATTATAGGATGATTAAGTTTTCTAATTGATTTTGAGCGTTATTTTTTGTCTAATTGGAGTAACATGTAGAGTAGTTATTGCTATTGATACATTGTATAACATTACTTAACTGCTAAAAATTACTTCAGTAGGAAGCAAAATAAATTGGATTAAATGCACACCCTATACTTTTTGGAAAACGTAATTGATAGGTTTAGAAAAATAGAGAGTCTTACTATTTACATTGAACTTTTGTTCAATTCTCTGGGAAAAAATCAACCTAGCTGACCTGGAGATTCTAATGATATCTTTGAATCAATGTATAACTAATGTGAGATAATTGGTCTTGTCTCATATTGCTGCAACTTAGTGATGAAAGAGCCTCGGCTAAAGGTGGAAGAAATTTTGGAATCAAATGCTAAAAGCAGCAATTATAGGGCAAACTTAAGGTTGTCATAGGCCTACCCCTTCATACATTAAACATATGTGCTCTACATAGTCACATAATGAGAAATTATGCTGCTTATGGCCATCAGAATAAACTATACATGGTGAAAATAACTGAAAAGGCATGTTCAAATCAACTTTCTTTTTTTTTTTAAATCAAGATTCCATTGGCTATATGTGAAGAACTCTGGAAGATATCTCAGATTTTGGAACCCAAAGATTCATGGTTAAAAGCAAACATGTGCACACACACACACACACACACACACACACACACACACAGACACACAACCTTGCAATGCTACAAAGGTTTTCTATATTAAAAATTATTTCATCAGTTGAAATTTATAAGGCACTTTAGAAATCATATAGTCAAACTTCTACATTTTTACAGACAAGTAACTAAGACTAGAGAAAATAACTTACTTACCCAAGGTAACAGAAGAAGGAAACAACTAGCCAGATTTCAAAAACAGAGCCATGGGCTTGAAATCTCACCTTTTTCATCCTTTAAGAGGAAATAGTTCTTCAGTAAGTTATATAGAGTCAAGTAGCAGTACACTATCTGTATGAAGAGGATAGGGATTAATTTTTAAACAGCTCAGCTCAGGGCGTGACTGAATAAACCTAAATATTTCTTTATTTTAAGTGACTGCTTACATTTCAGTCTAATTATGCTGGCTAATTTACTCCTGGATAAATAGGGCCACCTCATCTTATGCAGTTAAATTAGGGTGAGAAGATTCTCATCATTTCCCAATAAAACTTTGAGAATTTTATTGATAAAATGGCATTTTAGAGTACTAAACATCTAAATACAAATACTAGAATATCTATAAAATGTACCACAAAATGTAAAACCATATAAAATGCCACTTTTTGTGATCAGTTATTATTGTGGTCGTTGTTTTGCTGTTTGGGGTGGGGGGAAATTTCTATCTAGTTTATCAGTATAAATGATTTGCGTTTATCAGACTGTCTATCTGCTCTGGATTTTCATTTTTAATCATTGGGAATTCCAAGATTACAAGAGCTATAAATTTTAAAGAAAAGAGAACTTAGTGAAATATAATCCCTAATTATTAGGAAATTTGATTCAGATTTTAGTGTTAATATGGTATCTTCTGTAGCAAAAGATAATTTTCATCTTGTTGGAAAAGTCCATTTTAAAATAGTAATAAAATGAATGAATAATTAATTAAAATATACATGGAACTACATAACTCAAAATGAATATAGCACATTTTGTGGGCAACTGACACGCATAGACACCAGATTTCAATAAAATGTATTTATTACCCATAATTAGCACATTTATTCATTCCTAGACACATTAAAAATGTCCTTTATTTTAAAGTAAAATTATATTCATTGATATTCTATGAGGATTGAGCAGGAAACACTGGCTGGCCTGATTTGTCCAATAATTAATACACTTATTCATCGTGAAGAACAGTTATATTGCCCATTATTTTAAAGCAGTAAAACTTAATACATTGAAATTTAAAGTAAATGGGCTATTTTGTAGAACAAAATATTTCTGCAATCTAAGTCTGGATTTAGTAGAATATTATATTGATATAAGTTTTTGTAAATCAAAAATAACTATTTTGGGAAACAAAATTAATTTCTTCAATAAAATATATCCAAATTTTATTTCAAATTCTCTATATAGACATTTAATACACACACAGAGATATACTTACACATACATACATGCACAAGCCATACATCAAAAAGATGTCATTCTAATGAGCACAATCACATATTCTCTCTTAAATACTAATATATATATTTTAATTTATTATAAAATGATAAATATGTAAGAAACTTCTTTCAGTTCACTGTAGTAGTTCATCATTTTTTTCCTAAATACCCTATATGTGTGTATGTGCACCCATACAATATATTCATGTAATATATAGCAACATATATATGTATTATCTTTATAGATATCTATAATACATACAAACACCTGAAAGATTATTAGAAATATCTAGAAATAGCAATATAGATATATTTATATAACTATATCTTTATAATAACCCATATGGATAGATATTGATACATCTATAAATTATATCTTTATCTCCAATAATATTTGACATATTGTTGTGTGGAGATGCAAAGCATGGAATCCCTGCAATGGTACAGGGATAGCCTCACCCAGAATTCCAGGGGAACCCCCTGGAGAACTTTGGGTGAGGGGGCAGTTGAGAAGGGTTTGAGACAGTTACTTTGTGGAGGTTGAAGTGGCCAGACACCCTGCTTACTACTCCACACTTGGGGGTTCACTTGAGAAGCCATAGTGGCATAGCCAGTGTGGTTACTATTTAAGGATTAGACTGTATAATAGGGTTAGTTTATATCAACAATTAGACAGTAAAGATATTCATTAGCAAGAGAGCCAGTTTTAGTTAAGTGCCTTCATCCCCTCCTGTGAGGGGGGGAAGGGTAGTATCAAACTAACACTTCAGGGTCACCTTTCATTATCCTAATACCTTTATTAACCTCTTTAGTTTTCCTTTACCCTCAAATCTGTGCCTGGGAAATTATTTGGGTGGATACTCACAACTCAGTTTGGACATCTAGTTTGAATCCTGTCTGCTGCCAGTTTAAGATCTTCTCTGTCCTCAACAGTTAGATAACTAGCTTCTACTTACTCATCTAACTGACCTGTGAGGAATATAAATTAAAGAAAAGGAACATCACTGGGGTTTCAACCATAACAGAAACTTACTGGGATCTGATCCTGTCTTCATACCCAACTGAAACAGCAACTGTTAGAGGGGGAGGGGTTTGAGAGCCAGGAGTGTTTAGCCCCCTCCTTTCCTCACTGAAGCCTGTCAATCTGTGGCTCTTGACTTGAAACTCTATTTGGCCCTGACACATTTATCTGCTTCTCCAAATTATCTGTTATTATCATCATAACACATATATGAATGTGTACCTATATGTATGTGTGTATTTAGAAATGTCTGTATCCAGAATCATTAGATATGTTTTCTAATATGGAGAAATGACCTCTCCTTTTTATTAATAGTATTTATTGCAAGGTATCTCTGCTTCTCCCTCCTCTCCCCACAAAGTAGAAGGCATCATCCAGAAAACATATGTACATGGAGACTTTGTTTTTCATTTTTTCATTTTTAAGTTCATTCTCTGGAGGTCAATATTCACAAATTGTTCTTTACTATTAAACCTCTAGCTTTATATAATGTTTTCTTGGTTCGACTTATTTCACTCTTCATTATCTCATATAGTTCTGAGTTTTTTTAAATAAAACTGCTTATCATTTTTTATGACTCAGTAAAATTCCATCAATCATATACCACTATTTATCTTGACATTACCCAACTGATGAACATCTCTTCAATTTCCTGTATTTTGCCATTTCACAGAGAGAATATTTAAATATTTTGTAATGTATAGGTTCTTTTACTTTTTTTCCTTATCTTCTTGGAAAATAGATCCTGCAATATATGAGTATACACAGTTTTTTTAACTTCCTAGGTGTAATTCCAAATTGATCTCAAAAAGAAGGGATTAGTTTCCAGTTCCACCCACAGTGTGTTCCCATTTTTCCACATCTGCTTCAGCATTTGTAATTTTATCTTTTGGTCATTTGAACCAATCTGTAAGGTGTGAGATGATACCTCAGAATTTTTTTGGTTTGCTTTTCCCTGATCAGTAGTAATTTGAAGCATTTTTTCATCTACCTGAATATGGCTTCAATTTTTTTATTTGAAAACCAGTCATATATTTTACCCATTTACCAATTTGGAAAATTGTTCTTATTCCCATAAATTTGACAAAGTTATCTACATATTTCACTTATGAGTCCTCCTTCCAAGAGACAGCCTGAAAATCTTTTCCCTAATTTTCTGTTTTCTTTTTAATCTTGACAACATATGTTTTATTTGTTAAAAAGCCTTTCAATTTAATGTAGTCCATATTGTTCATTTTATATTTCACAATGATTTTCATCTTTTGTTTACTCATCTCATAAATTCCTCTCCTATGCATAAATCTAATGTACAATAAGTTCCCTGTTCTTATAATTTGCTTATGATAGCTCAATTTATGTCTTAATCTTATGTCCATTTTGATCTTATCTTAGTGAATGGTTTAATATTTTGGTCTATAGTTTCTACCAAACTATTTTCTATCTTTTTCATCAATTTTTAACAAAAATTAAGGAGTTAGCTCTTAATTCTTCTCTCTTCCCACAAGCTTGGCAAGCTATTTTAGTATTTCTATTAATTCATTTGTTCTCCTGGATTCATAAGAGACACAGTCCCACTTTCTACCTTCTGTTTTAGTAAGAAAAATTTCTAACAATATATCACCACATTGTCTTGTAAGACACTTGTCTTAACGTAATCCTCATGTTGGAATGTAGGTGGTTAAGTCATTGAAGGCTATGCCAATGAATCACATGTTTTGGCAAGTCCTACCAGGAAAACAAGTCTCTTAATATGGACCTGATGATGGACCAACCTAAATCTTGAAATTATCTTCCTCGGAAAGTGACTCATGGGTGCCTAATTCTGTGGAATCGGCCAAGTATAAAAGAATTCACTTAAGCATGATTTAAGGGGAGCTTACAATTAGCACTGATTAAAAAAAAAGTTGCAAAAACCATTGTCAGCTAAAATGAAGAGAGAAAACCTGGGCAAGAACTGACCTATGTTCAGGGACATATAGTTTTCTAAGAAAACTGGTAACAAAAAGTAAATTATAAAATCTATTCTTTTACCTTTAACCTGCATGTGATGTGGGATGTTCTAAAATTCCACATATTATTGGTAATCTGGGAACATATGTCCATAAGATCATTCAAAAGGTAATCATTGATTAAAACTCAATCTTAAAAGACATCATTTTATTCATTAAATAAATGAAACTAAAACTTAATCTCATTTTAATTAAAACTAAACTTTGATTTTAAATACTTAAAACTTAAAACATGAGACATAAAATTAAAAAAGGTCCTCAGCAGAATGCTGATGCTGATGTGATAAAATATAGAAATTATTGGCTTTGAGGGGTGACCAAGAGAGGAACTGGGGATGAAACCAAATTTTCTAACTCGGATGATTGAGAGAGTGATATTTTCATAGAAATATGGAAGTTCTAGAGTGCAGTATGTTTTAGAGGAAAGATGTTGAGTTTTCTTTTGATGTGTGGAATTTGAGATGTCTGTTGGGCATCTAGTTTGAAATCCAATTACCAACATTTTCTTTTTTTCCTCCCTTAAAGGAAGGTATAAAGCTATCATTGATAATGTATTATTAATCAATTCTTTTATCCAATCTATTGACAAAATTATATTCCTTTTCCCATTCAGAGAAAGGCAGTGTGGCACATTGTATAAAAAAGAAGCCTTTTAGCTAGGAAGATCTAATTTCAAGTTCCACCTTCAAAGTATATTAGTCATGTGAACCTGGACTATTGACAATTTCTCAGTGTAGGTAATATAACCTCATAAACCTTAGATAACTTCGTATGTCTGCAACGAGAAAATATAATGATTAATAACATTGGTGGAAATAATCTTCTTACCAGAGTCCCCTACAGTGATGAAATAGGTGCAATTTCTATTACTTTCATTTTTTCTGTATAATATAATATCATGTCTTTCTCTTTGCTAGCTAAATTCTGTGTGAATAACCTCCTTAAATTCAACTCTTTGAATCTTTGTCATAATAATTCATTTCCAGTTTATTATAAACATCACAGGTAAAGTTGGCACTTCATTATTCCATTTCTATCTCTTAAAAATGTTGGTGGGTATCAGCTAGGTGGTGTAGTGAACAGAGTTTTGGGACTAAAGTAATGACGATCTACATTCAAATTCAGTCTCAGACCCTTGCTATCTATGTGACATAAGTCAAATCACTTAAAATCTCTTTGCCTCAACTTCCTCATCAGTCAATTTGAGATTAATTCATTTAGAATTAATAACACCTACCCTTCAGGGTTGTTGTGAAAATCAAATAATGCAATAATTATGAAGTATTTAGCACAGTGTTTGTCACGTAGTTATTGCTACATAAATATTAACTTCATTATTTTCATTATTGACATCATCCTGCAAACTAACATTCTCATTTGTTTATTCAATAAGCATTTATTGGTGCTTTCCAATACCAGGCTCTTTAGATTAAACAAAATAATTATATTATATGATTTCTGTATTCAAAACATTTACCCTCTAATTCAGAAACTAAGACTTAAACATGTTAAAATAATAGTTAATATAACAAAATAGAATGAGATAAAATATGATGATATGTAGAATAGACATTAAGTACTGTAGGAAGGGAAAAAAGAATGATGGGAGTGGAATTGTAAAATCTTAATGGAATTTAAATAGGTGAAAATATCATAAGAGATAGCAATCCCTGCTACCAATATCTATGAGGTATCTCCATTCTACCTAATTTCCTTTAGCTTCTCATACTTTAAATTCTTTTCTGTTATTTGTATTCAGATATGTTTAGTTCCTTCTTTCATTAAACAGCACTCCCTTCCCTAAGAAAGGTGTTCTGATGAATATAGTAGATAGAGCGAAAGTCTTCAATTCAGGAAGATGAATACAAGTCCAGTTTCTCATACATAAGTGTTGAAAAGCCTAGGGAAAGGCATGTATTAATTTGATCTCTCAGGAAATCTCTATGACTAGGAAACTCAGAGGATCTAAAGATCTACTATATCAGTAGATGGTCATTCCCAAACAGGAATCACATTATGGAGGTCAGCATCTTTTATTAGTTATATACAATATGACAGATAAAGAAAATTAACATTATGCTGTATTATTTAATAAGCAATATTACTCTGTAATCCTTCCCATTTCCCATGTCAAACTCTATTTTCAGTGATCTCAAAAGAAGATCTCTTCCAGTGGGAAGTAAAGGCATAGTCCAGGAATATTATCACTCTTAGATCCCTGGAACATTTAATGGTGCATCAATTTAAAGTGGGAAACTTGCTTCTGAACAGAAAATCATCTTGGACTAAGGCCCTACCCAAGGGAGAACTCTCTTTTCCTCTTCCTTTTTCTAAGTCAGGAGTAATTTAATCTCCAAGGGGAAGTCTAATGAAGTAGGGTAGAGGATACTGATTAGGGAGGTTCTGATTTGCTAGCCAAGATTACTTAAGGCATCGGAGTCCCACAAAACAATGAACATTCTTTAATGGAGAGAAAAGAGAAATTTCTCTTTCTTTCTTTCTTTCTTTCTTTCTTTCTTTCTTTCTTTTT